>NC_089790.1:39771264-39789497 GCF_040412425.1 Macrobrachium rosenbergii
GCTAATTAACATTATGTCGGTTTTGGGAATAACAGTCCGGATCATCGAGAACGATCGAGCATAACAGAAAGAACTGGAAGAAATGTTCAAACTGGAGTTCTCTCTGTTATGCTCGATCGTTCTTGATGATCGGACTGTTCCCAAAACCGCTATACTATTAAGTAAACAGAAAAAGGTGAAAATGTTATGACATTTTGGTACATGTCCCATTTTTTTTTTTTGTACTTCATTCTTCGTAATTCTTTCAAGATTAATTGGCGCTTCTAACTCTTATCGCCCGATAAGAAGGATTTCCACGTGGTCGTATCCTTCCTAATTTGTTTTCAAGAGATCCTCTGTCACCACTTCCTCTCTACTTAGGATTTTACATCCATTAAACAAAGTAACATTCCGTAGAACGCCCCTGCCCTCTTTCCTTTGTTTGTCAACTAATCTTGAGCAGTCAGCCTGTCGACGGCCCGATTCTTACCCACATGCGCTCATTTCCTTTTCTTCCTTCCGTCAACATTATATTAATTTTTTACCTTTTGGCTCACTGATCCCTTTTGAATTCATATTCCTTCACCTTTTCCTTTGCTACTCCTCTTATTCAACTTTCTCATTCCAGGTCATTCTTTCAAATGTTAGGTAGGAATTTAGTGCAAGTCATTTAACCTGCCGAGGATTCTCTTTATTCTGAAGAGGCAGCGGGGGACTTTTAATATGCAGAACAGAGCCTTCCCCGATGTGCACAATCTCACAGCAGAGCCTCTACAAGTCACAGGAAATAGGATTTCGTCTTATACATTTTTCTGTCGTGGGTGTTTCTTGGATACCTGCATTTTCAACCCTTTCTATCTTATTGAGTCACAATACATGAATAAAATTAGGTTTTTCCTCGTTTAATATGAATATTTTTATTTTGTAGTATTTTAATATCAGGACTTCTATTTTATTCTTGATGTATGTTTGGATAATGTGCCAAAAATTGTTATCATCATACGCTTTTTCCAAACTTAGTAACATATATATATATATATATATATATATATATATATATATATATATATATATATATATATATATATATATATATATATATATATATATATATATATATATATATATATATATATATATATATATATATATATATATATATATATATATATATAGTTTATATATATATGTATGTATGTATGAGTGTGTGTTGTATGAGCATTGTGTGATATGAGAATAATAATTAATATTTAGTTTAGTTTACTATTAACCTTATTAACATGCATCAATTAGTATAGCTTTGTAGGAAAAAAAGCAAACGACAGAAGATGAATACAATAAAAGTGCCCACTTGAATTCAGTTTAATTTCAGTGAAGTGTTTCTTAAGAAAGCTTATCTAAAGAGAATGCTTTCATGCTCTTACACATAAATGTGAATGTAGTAAAAGAACAACAAAACGGAAAGAGATGCTAAATAAAACATCTTCCTATCAGTTGCAGCCAATAAAACATATGCATGAGTGTTAAAAGAAGGTCTATTTACAGCTCCTCCTTCTGTCGCGGTAAGTTTTTTCTTATTTTCTAGCGCTGCAAGAGACTATTCCTTTAAATATTTTCTCCTCCAATTCTTTATTCCTTATGATAATTTGTTTTATATTCCCTTTCGTCTCATTTTTTCTTCTTCAGGTGCATTTAAACTATTTATAAGTGATAAAATCAGTGCAACCTGTTTTAGGTCACTTGTCCTTCCTTTACTAGAATGCTGTTCTCCGGTATGAATGTCTGCTCCTGCCACAGATTTCTCTCTTTTAGATAGAGCGGTTCGTGGTGGCAGGTTTCTGTTTCCTAATAGTAGCAGTTATGACTTGGATCATCGGAGGATGGTCTCTCGTTTGTCGCTTTTTCACAAGTTGTATTATAACAGAGATCTTTCACATTCTCAGCTGATCCCTGATCCCCTTTCCAGCCGAGAACAACCAGATTCGCTGAAAAGCAGCACCTGTGCAGTGAATGTGCCTCGCTGCCGAACTTCTCAGTTCCAGAGGACCTTTATTCCTCACACCGTTGGACTGTGGAACAGCCTCCCAGAGGATGTCGTGCAAACGGAACTTCAGAAGTTCAAGCAAAGATACAACGCATTACTACCCTAATACAGTTCAACTTGTATTTTGATATTTTCACTTACATTTTTATTTATTTATTAATTTGTTGATTTATCTATTTTTCTAATAACTGATCTCTTCTTTCTACATTTCCCATTTTTACCTCCTGTTACTTCTTTATAATGAATACCATTTTAAAGAATCAATCGCTCCTGTAAGCTTGTTCCATATGAATAGGGTTCATCTTCTTCTTCTTAATAATAATAATAATAATAATAATAATAATAATAATAATAATAATAATAATAATAATAATAATAATAATACAGAGATCGTTGGCACAAATATTGACAATTTAACTTTCTTTCCTTTATGGTCAAAATCTCCCCCTGTTAGAACTTGATGTGGCAGGTTGAAATATTTATACTCCACCCTGGATTATAAATATTTCAACCTAGAGAGATCACTGGCACAAACATTGACCATTTAATTTCCTGTTCTTTATGGTCAAAATCTCTCCTCGATAGAACTTGACGTTATGGCTCGATCTATTCATAATCTACCTTGGATTATAAATATTTCAACCTAGAGGATCATTGGCACAAATACTGACCATTTAATTTTCCTTCCTTTATGGTCAAATTATCTCCTCTACAAAACTCGTGTAGCATCCATCTGAGCCCTTACCTATTCAGTGAAAACAGAGGCAGCGTCGGTCTCCTCACACAGATGCAAGCCATGAATATTCAAACATCACCAGATTATGTGTTAACATCGGACATGCATCGGTAAATTCCGCACGAGAACTCACTTAATAGAACGCGGTGAATGGCAACGCGCCGAATGGGGGTAATGAATTTCTGGGGGAATCAAACCCCATTTGCCCCTATCCCAGAAATGAAACAACAGATGCTAACATTTAAACCCTGTTAATTTTGGTTTTTTGATTGCCGTAGTTATTATAATAACTGATTCTGGGTCGTTATTATTTGCTTTGTTTTTATTACTAATATTTTCAATACTTTTGTTGTAAGTTAGCAACAACACCTATTACAACTGATACTATTATTATTTCTCTCGGAAACATCATGTCCCAACTGTAAAGATATGGGATCTGCCAATTGGAGAAGCAGACGTCTTAATTTACTCGCATATAACGAAGCTAATGTCAGCAATATTTGGAGAACACCAGTGTTGTTGAACTACTTTCCTTCAAGTGTTGAACAGACTGAATTCCTTAACCCAGAGATCATATATACCTATCTGGTATTGGAATTTGATTATTAATTTTACACATGCCCACATATATAAATAAACACTCACACACATATCTAATTATATAAAAATGGATGTATATGTATGTATGTATGTATGTATGTATGTATGTATGTATATATGTGTGTGTATGTTCCAGTATAACTCTGAAACGCATTGAACATTTTCAACCAAACTTGGTATACATATGACTTACTATCTAGAAAAGAGTACTGTTGGGGTAAGACATCACTAGCACCAAAGGGGGGGGGGTGGGGAAGGGTTTCCCCGATACGGGGCTGGTTCTGCCCATAGACTTAGTAACTAAACAAACTCTATGAATTTATCATACCTCATTTCGGTATACATATGACTTACTATCTGGAAAAGAATACTGTTGGGGCCGGGTAAGATATCACTAGCACCAAAGGGGCTGGTGATGGGAAGGGGGTGGAAAATGACAGATAACGGGACAATTTTCAAGGTTACTGAAAAGAAATTAATGTCCTTTAAGACCAAAAATAAACATAAAATGTCAATAATGACAGATATTAGTGTCTAATCCATAGTTTTCGAGGTCGCTGAGATGAACAGTAACACTCCTGATCCCCTTTAGTCTAAGTTCAACACCGATAGGAATGGTGGATGAGAAGGGGTGAAATATAAAATGAAAAAATGCTGGGCAATGTAACTGAAGCAACTATCTAACAAGAAAGAGAGAGAAGAGAGAGAGAGAGAGAGAGAGAGAGAGAGAGAGAGAGAGAGAGAGAGAGAGTTTATCGGCTGTCATTCAGAGTTTTCCAGTTCACTGTGTTGGTCAGTGGGTAATATATATATATATATATATATATATATATATATAAAATGATTCATTCGAAAACCAGAGAAAGAGATCGAAATAAAAAAAAACAAATTTCTGCCTGGAAAATTAATTTTGTGAACGTAACTGAGACTGACTTTGTGTCGATTTGCGTAATCGTTCAACATAAAAGTTTTGCATCAATAGAACAATATTTCGATAAAGAAACATTTTGACGTTTCCTCTGCAAAAGTATTTATTTTGAAGCACAATACTTTGATTGAAGGGACGATCGTTGATCTTTTAATTACCACAACAGTATTCTTTTCTATCTGCAAAAGAATACAGTGGGGGGGGTAAGACAGTACTAGCACCAAAGGGTGTGGATGGGAAGGGGGTGACATAAAATAACCGAAAACAACAGATGTTAGTGTCTAATCGACAGTTTTCGAGGTCGCTGAGAAGGATGGTGACATTCCCGATGCCCTTTAAGTCCAAGTTCAGCCCTGATAGGAGTGGGTTGGGTGAGAATGGGTAAAAAATTAAAATGTCAATAATGACAGACAGTGTCTAATCCATAGTTTTCGAGGTCACTGAGATGAATAGTAATACTCCTGATGCCCTTAAATCCAAGTTCAGCCCTGATAGGAATGGGGGATGAGAAGGGGTGAAATATAAAATGTCAAAAATGCTGGGGAATGTAACTGAAGCACCTATCTTAACGGGTGAGAGAGAGAGAGAGAGAGAGAGAGAGAGAGAGAGAGAGAGAGAGAGAAGAGTTTATTGTTTGTCATTCAGAGTTTTCCAGTTCAATGCTGTGTTGGTCAGCTAGTATATATATATATATATATATATATATATATATATATATATATATATATATATATATATATATATATATATATATATATATATATATATATATATATATATATTCATTCTCCGCTATAAAGACTTCATTTGCATGATTGCATGATTTCCATTCGCAAACCAGAGAAAGAGATCGAAATGAAAATACAAATTGTTATCACTGGAAAATTAATTTGTGAGCGTAATTGAGACTGATTTTGCAGGTCGGTTGCGGTAATCGTTCAACATAAAAGTTTTTGCATCTGAGAATTGCTTCCCAGGCCATAAAAACTCTTCTTTCGAACAATATTTCGATAAACTCGGAAACATTTTGACGTTTCCTCTTTTTAGATGCAAAAGTATTTATTTTTATCTAAGGCACAATTTTCTCCTTGCTCCTTACTTTGATTGAAGGGGCGATTGTTGATCTACTTTTAATTAAAACCACAACGACTTTATTATCAGCCCATTATGGAAATGGAATATAAAATTTAGGACAAAGGCCAAGCGCTGGGTCCTAAGAGTTTATTCAGCTCTGAAAATAATGATGAAATAATTGTTAAGAGTGGGTAGAAAGTAACATGGAACACAGAGAATATGAACGGAGGTATAGCAAAAGGAATGCAAGGGGGTTTTAGCTAAGGGCCGAAGTGCCGCTGCAAAGAACCTTAAGTAATGCCTGCAGTGCATTGCTTGAGGTACGCTGACGGCACTGGCCGCCCCTTCCCCTCCACTAAGGGCACTGTGGTTATTATTTTATTTATTAAATATTTTGCTAAAATGTGAAAAAGATTACTGATACTTTAACGGTCATAGCTTTCCCTTACTAAATTCATTTAGGAGAACCGTTTTAGTTTTCTGTAAAAGAAAACTATTGTGCCGGCTTTGTCTGTCCTTCCGTCCTCAGAGCTTATTAAACTACTGAGGTTTGAGGGCTGCAAATTGGTATGTTGATCATCCACCCTCCAGTCATCTAACATACCAAATTGCAGCCCTCTAGCCTCAGTAGTTTTTATTTTATTTAAGGTTAAAGTCAGTCATAATCTTGCATCTGGTAACGATATAGGACAGGCCACCACCGGGCCATGGTTAAAGTTTCATGGGCTGCGGCTTATACAGCATTATACCGAGACCACCGAAAGATAGATCTATTTTCGGTGGCCTTGATTATACGATGTACAGAAAACTCGATTGTGCCGAAGAAAATTCGGCGCATTTTTTTTGTTTGTTTCAGTTTATTCCAAGACCGTTAACAAGCCAAGAGAAAAAACTGGAACTCTTTGATCGTAGATATACCAGGTGACTGGGCAGCAAGCAAAGAGTTAGTGGCTTTTCGATGACCCTTCAGCAGTCTCATCAGGGCACCAAAGACGAAAGAAGATCGAGAGAATTTCCAGAGCTCGTCAAAGCTCTTTTGCCGCCGCTTCAGATGTGCGAGAGATATTTTGATCGCTCTTTGTCTTAACGATATTTCATCCTAGGAGATTTTCCGCGTCTCTCCAAACTTCCGGTTATGTCCTCTTATCCTATGCTCTCGATAACGAAAACTCCTCATTAAGATGCTTCGCTGTTCCGCCCGTAATGTCGGGAGTTTGGTTTTAATGACCTCGTTCTCAACCAGGCGCACCCAAAGGGTCTCCTCTGTTGCACTCGTGCTGATCGGGGCATTTCACTTTATTTATCTTTTTCAGTAATATTCACATTCACCATAAAGGATCATTTCCATCCCTTTCTTTAGTCGAGGTTTTGTCATTACTGATACCTCTTCTAAAAGGAAAAGAGATGCATCTACATAGAGAATTATACATTGCAATCTGTTTGAGCGTCCTCTCGGTTAAGAGACTAATAGGAAAATTCTCCCTATGTTTTTACAGCATCAGTCATTACTGAGAAGGCCCTTTTTGTTACACAAAAAGTATTTTATGGGATCTCTTGGAGTTCTGTTTTTAAACATAAATAATAAAATCGAGGAAAGAGCTTTATGTAAATACCCAAATATACATTTAAACTAGGTGTATTGTTGATATAATCATCGCAAGGCAAAACAATCAAGAACTTCATCACTCAATATTTTTAACACAAATTTCGTTTTCGCTTCGCGTTGAAATGAAATTATAAAAACGTTTCCTTTCGTCGCACAGCAAAAAAAAAGAAAGCTAGTATCTCACTGCAGTATACTGCAAACTTACAAATTTTGCAGGATGCCCGAATATTAACAGAGCATAGCAATTTCTGACAATGCAAACAAGACACTTTTTGGGTGCTAGAAATACATTAAAAGAAAGAACTAGATTGGATTGGGTATTTTTCAACTAGTGAATAGTCCATATTAATGAGCTGTTAATTTTATTATATTCTACTTTTCACACGACAAACATTGGAGAGAGAGAGAGAGAGAGAGAGAGAGAGAGAGAGAGAGAGAGAGAGAGAGAGAGAGAGAGAGAGAATGGTTCATTGATAATCAACCCTTGATTGTTTCATGCATGCTAAAATCTTTTCCCAAGACAAAAAATTAACGTAAAGGAAACAATGATATCCTAAATTAATTTCTGTGAAGTAAAGAATGGGCGAGAAACGTATATTTACCTTTAAAGATTCAATATCCGGTTTTCTTTCCAAAAATGAGGTCAAGTTTATGTAAGAAGTTACCATTTGCTCGCCAATTGGAATCCTGATTATCATTCCAGCTGTTCTTAATATATGCTTATTCAGCTATATGACCTTTTTGATAGAATTATACTGACAATTCCATGGCATAAAATGCGAAAAAGAAGGTAATTACGAAAAAATTATTATATTTTTTATTCCATAATTATCACTATAATATTGAACTGGAATTAAATTTTTAAAACCGACTTTGTCAGATTCTAGTTGATTATAACGTATTTTCAGCAAGAGAGGTGGTACTTTGGAGCTAGAAACAAATTTGGCAAATAAGGAGACAAAGAGATTTGTTTAGCACTGTATCAAAAGTAAAAAAAAAAAAATAGTAATCTCACATATTTTTCATTCGACACTTTTAGCCTGCTAGATACAGGGATCGAAATTAGCAAACAAATTCGCTTCTCAGTTAAATTTAGGCTTAGTTTGGCGGCGGGAAGGAAGAAATTGCCCAGATTTGAACTCATGTAGGACTAAAAGTCTAAACCCCCAGGTCACCCGATCTGGGTAGAACAATATCACTCCTTCGCCTCCCCATTACGTGATTTGTGGGGGTGTCAGGTAGCCGTAGAGAAGTCGTTAATTTAACCAAGGTGAAAACGGGATAAAGGGGGCTACTGTTTTGAACCTTAGGGACTTAGCTATAAGGTCTCTTACTGTATGAACTTATTACTGGCTTGGGGATTTTGCTTCCAGACGCGATTGCTGCCCTGTGTCCAACTCAAAGTACCCAAAGACCGACGAGGAGCGATCTGGAAACCAACCAAGGAGACACACGGCCGACACGCATCTAGCCAGACGTGCGTGTGACTCAGCTTCTCCCTTTCATGCTGGCCTGGACGCCATTCCAGACGATCTACTGCTTCTTGCAAAGAGCTCATGCAGAAGACAGGATCAGGTACATCTATGAATGCAATTTCCCTGCCAGTTCCTGTTTCTTCTCGTGAATTTCTCTCCACATTTTCATTATTTCCAACTTTTCACTCTCCTGAACAAAGCCCCCTTTGTTAAGCAAACCTACCAGCAAAGCAGCCCATGATTCACCCCATGAATTGTCCTAAGCTCAAATTAAGTCAATTCAGTGATCAGAATTAGATTATTCCCACCATAGTGTTAACCAAGGGCTAATTAAATTTAATTGATTAATTCCTCCATGGTACATACATAAGTGTCGTAAGAGAGAAACTCCTTGATTTGGAATGCTAACTTGGATTTCTCTTCCAGGAATCCTGTTACTCTGCTCCCACGCGGTCAACCCAGCCTTGTGAATCAATTATACTTAGAAGTACTGCCACTTATGATAAGCCAGAGAGTCTGATTCGCAGTCCTGGGGCACTACCCAGTTCCCCCATTGTACACAAGTGCCGGATCCTTGCAACTCATTCAATCAGCACTAACCACTTACTATTGCAAAGACATGCTATTCACGGTCTAATAGTGTTTCACATTTTATTTGATTGCCTGCTGGATCATCAGTTTTCACATTAATTTCATGATTGCTTCATTTGTAAATAAATTTATCTTAACGCAACCAGTGACTCATTTCCCACGGCGACCTTCCAATCCCTAACTTAATTGCTGATAATAAAGGTAAGTCACACCTAGTTCCCATCCATTTTATTAAATTCTGGGTGCTTTCTGTTGGCCGTCAAAGGCAGTCTATGATAAAAACCCTTGCATTCTTCCAACAGACCCCAGAACGTAAGAATAATAATCACAAAAACGAGAATAAATTCTTATCCGATTAATCTGTAAATTCCCGAAACAGGACAGAAGGCACCCGGTGATGCACTAACACGAGAATACCTGGAAATACCTCACAAAAAAATTTTTCAAAATGTACTTGGAAATAAAGACTTTTCGTGATAAGCCAAAAGAAACACTTTGTAGTTATTAAATGTGCATAAAGACCTTCTACAGTCTCTTTGAACTCCTTATCGTGCTAAATCCTATTTCTTACCTGACTCTTACACCAGAGTCTACAGTTCATTTGGTCTTAAAAGTCAACCTATTCTATATAAGGTTTAGAAAATAAGATAGAAATACAGTTCAAATTTTTCCATAAGGAAATTAAAGAAATCAGCCTAAAATTTGAAATCTACTGAATTTTCAATTAAATTTGCCGAAGACTTTTTAAAATAAACTGAAAGACCTTTTCAGTTTTTTGACCATGAACTCTATCGTCCTGCTTCAGGCCTCGGGAACTGAAAATTTTCTCAAAAACCCAAAGGTCTGGAAATTCTAGAAGGAAATCCCCAACTTAAATGGACTCTGTGGTAATAAAATTATTTGTGGTTGACCAGCTATCGAGAAATTGGAGAGAGAGAGAGAGAGAGAGAGAGAGAGAGAGAGAGAGAGAGAGAGAGAGAGAGAGAGAGAGAGAAATTAACTAACCCAGACTCGAATTAGGTATGTTCAAATGTTCATTTAGGGAGGTACTTGATGAATTGTTAATCAACCATTACCATCACGACCCTTCGTTCTTTCAAAGCCATGCATACAGCTGCAGAAGGTGTTACATATTTTGGACAAGAAAGTACACGATATTCCGTGCAACAAAAGACGAAAATTAATCTTTCATATTACAATTGCGTCAAAAATAAACTGCGAAATAATAAAAATGTGGCGACAGCCAGGAGGATCTCCCCATAAGCGAAAAGTAAACGAAAAACGGCGCACTTACAGCCAGGCAATTCACGTCTTGACAACTTTCTCTCCCCACACTCTTTTTCTTTCAGTCTTTCACCACCTCTCCCTTTCCCTCTCTTACGGCAACCAGCAATCACAGTAAGTCCCGCAGTGCTTTTCGAGGATAAAATTCCGTTCTTTGCGAATACTCTCAAGACTTCATTAAGAGAAAGGGATATTATTTCTCAGTCCTGCTTGTCATTCCCTCCACTTCACATTCCTGAAGTCTGAATGGTTAACGCCCGAATTTTACTCTTTTATATAAATACCCGTCCTGCTCTATGTATTTACTCTCCGTTCAAAATAAAACCATGTCAGTTTTGATACATTCGGCCTAGCCAACTACCTTACAATAAAATTGTATTTTTCTATATGATTATACCTTGCACTGCTGATACTAAACACATACACAAACACATACATTTATATATATACATATAAATATATATATATATATATATATATATATATATATATATATATATATATATATATATATATATATATATATATATATATATATAATATATATATACATATATATACATATATATATATATATATATATATATATATATATATATATATATATATATATATATATATATATATATATATAATTTATATATATATATATATATATATATATATATATATATATATATATATATATATATATATATATATATATATATATATTGCTACATCTTCCCAAGCATCCAAGCTACAAAAAAATCAATTTAAAGCTGAGGATTAAAATTGCAGTGCATTGCTTAGCACTGCCTGACAAGGAAGGGCGAAAGGAATATTGGCCCCTCCTTAAAACCTGTTAATTGCACTCTGTTTACCTCTCCCACTTTCTCTTTTTGAACATGTGACTGTGAGAAGCCTTTGTTTCAGAAAAACGAGGCTGTGAGAAGTTTACATCTGGCCGGAGGCAGAATAAAGGCGGCGATGCGGATTAAGAGAGAGAGGCAAACTCCTGGAATTGACTCACATGCGGTGACCCCGATTCAATGATGCACACGCATAGGGGAACGACACTAACCCCATCTGCACAGGGAAGCATCAAAATACCTGACCTGAGGTCTTAAAAGGCCTGACAGAAGGAACGAGAAGTTAGAGACATATCTGGATGCGCGCGAGTCGCCAACCTTCCCTTTACATTCCCGCCTCTTCAGAGCGCCATGCCCCTACCACATGGTCCCACCTTGTAGGGCCTTAGTATTCTTACCAGTAATGCCCTTTAACCCTCCTCCGCTGCCCTTAGCCACGCTGAAGCCACCACCTCTATAAGGTAAAGTGATCTGTTGCAAAGGTTCTTTTCATTCAGTCACACTGTTTTAATTCTCGTACTAAACTTCCTATTTCATTTTTAAGTGCCAGTATTTCACATTAACCTTGCCTTGTTAGTGCTGTGTTATGTAAAGTACAGTGTTTGAGTAATTACATAAAATCGTGTGTTCAAGGTATCCTTGGTACCCTCTGTGCACTGCCTTGTCCTATATATATTTTCTGTGTCCTTACTGGCCTTTAATTCGTAAATCTTTCCGTTTACAGAGAGATCATTAGCAGTGGAATTCTCCCTTGATTGTGTCTTGCCGTCGTGAGCCCACGACGCCCCTTATCAGCATCGTAACAGCGACGGATACACCTTCAAGTGCTCCTAATTATGATAAATCTCTCAGGGCTTACCTGCCTGCTTAGTTCATTTCATCTTCCGATTGTTCATTTAATGTAAAAATACGTAATCTTAAACTTACCCTAATGTGGTTACTTACAACTGCCTTGTGAGTAGAGCCTCAGCTCAGTTATATTCCCCCTTTTCTTTTGTTTTTTACGATTAACTGAAGCAACAGCAGTCAGATACTAGAAAAATATTGAGGTAACTAAATCATACATTTAGTCTATAACTGGCTCATGATAAGCATTTCCCCTGGTAAAATCGTAAAAATACACACACACACACAAAACACACACACACACACACACACACACACATATATATATATATATATATATATATATATATATATATATATATATATATACATATATATATACATATATATATATATATATATATATATATATATATATATATATATATATATATATATATATATATATATATATATATATATATATATATATATAATATATTCTTCAGTACCAAGTAAATATGCTTTGGGAATAATTGTAACCAAGGGAGAATTATTAATGTTTGGTGGTATTTGCTCCGGTCTGTATTCAGCAGATGCATTTGTAGTTATAAATTCCGCTGGGTGTCAGTTATGACCAAGGTAAAGTGAATTCAGTATTACGGGATATTTGCAGATTACTATTGCTTATGAGTGAGAAAACTCTATTATTATATATATATATATATATATATATATATATATATATATATATATATATATATATATATATATATATATATATATATATATATATATATATATATATATATATATATATATATATATATATATATATATATATGTATATATACATACATATACACACACACACATTATATTATATATATATATATATATATATATATATATATATATATATATATATATATATATATACATACACATATTTCTTGCCCTTGGATCTTAAGGCTTTGTAGTGAGACAAGCGCATCCAAAAAGCACGAAGACTTCTGAGAAAGTTAAGAGGGCATTGTGGCTATTACAATTACATATGTATCTGGCAAAAGTGACCAGTAGATTCTACATATATATTTCAGCCTAAAAAAACAATAAAAATCGATTGTCCACTTGGCCACGATGGTGAGGATGGGTCTATTCCAGCTCTAATAATATATCTGAAAACGACAGGTATATATGTAAGAGAGGCAATAGACTTTATATATTCTCGTGGTCAGATCGATAATGGTACCTCCTCGTTCTGATTAGTGGACCCAGGTTCGTTTCCCGCTACCGCACATCAGAATTCATCCTGAAAATTTCAGGAGTTTCGTGAGAGGCAAATCTGTTATCCTGGTTTCAGATCGACAATTTTACTGATTATCACACACACACACACACACACACACATATATATTATTTATATATATATATATATATATATATATATATATATATATATATATATATATATATATATATATATATATATATATATATATATATATATATATATATATACTTTCTCAAAATCCGCGGCGCCTCCAGAAAACCTCGAAACATTAGTCACTGCCAAATTCTTCCTTTTTCGCTAAAGAAAAGATGAACATCAACACCATCTCATAATGTTGTATAGAAGCCACAAAGAAGCATCTCAAGATAATGTCAGCACCCACCTACAGACTTGCAAAGCTCAACACTCGATAGCACAAACTCTTGCCATGTTCTTTCTATCACCTCTTTCGCACCTGCAATGCAGTCAACACTTTCTCGCTTTCCTTCTTCTCCTTCTTCCCTTAACTTCTGGCGCAGATTTCACCTACTTAGAGTCCTCGCTTCTTGCATAAAAAAAACTGTTCAAAACATCTTTGATATATCATTTCTCCAACATAAACGGTTTACCTTTCCTGCATCTTAACCGTGAGGGAAAAAACTCTGAATCATAAAGGAATTCCTGTTTTGCATCACCCCACGAATGTCAATGGGAACAAAATTTTTAAAACACAAAATTCCTCTTCGAATAACGTCCCTCCAAACGCCTCTTCATAAAAAAAACTCCAACCTATGTGTATATTGCACAACAAAACTTGAAATCCCTGTGGCAGGGTAAAATTACCTAAAATCCTTAGTTATTAAACACTACGAAATGACCACCAAACGCTCCCTCTGGTTAAAGTTCACCCTCCATATTCACTGTCCGGGCTCTGTGACAGTTACACAATAACTGTCCCATTGTTAATTACGAAGCGTAGCTTTTGCATGCAAATTCATTGAGGATAATTCTGAAATGATATCCTGGCCTTCTTCAGAATGGTACATGGCTGGTATCATGATTGATTTATGAAAGCGTTTCATTCTGTGCCGTTAATGATGACTTTGGAAATTATTAAAAAGTAATATTGAAGGTGATGATGCCACAGTATTTCATTTGTGATTCAGGCAGCAGCAGTCAATTTTATAAGTCATTAGAATCTTCTGAATAATCAAGACGTGATTGAAAAAAAATTCCTGCCAAACAAAAGTACTACAAAATTTTGTTAATTTTACACAGACTCTTATTACAATACGGATACTCCAAAGTCATATGAAATAAATGTTATTCATTAACAACGAGAAAAACCATTATGCCCAGAGAGAGAGAGAATTACGCACCCTGTAGCTTATTTAGAAAATGATGTGGGATTCACAATTAATTAAAGTATAATTATATAGTACTGTATTCCAGTAAAGTATTCAATCTAAGTAATAGTTCGGGTTATTTATTTCAGAAGTTTAAAGCAGTATTTCAAGAACCTGAACCGTCTTAATTAAACTTTGTATTTCATCTAGCACTTTCCTAGGATATCAGAGGCACAGCTGGCGTTAGGACAAGAAGGATTTCTAATTAAGATCCCTTTGCAGCGTGCCTTCCTTAGGCCCCTAGCTGCAACCCCTTTCGTTCTTTTTACTGTACCTCCTTTCACATTCTCTTTCTTCCATCTTACTCACCACCCTCTCCTAACAATTGATTCATAGTGAAACTGCCTTGAGGCCTTACTCCTGTTACACCTTTCAAACCTTTTATCGTCGATTTCCATTTCAGTAGTGAATGACCTTATAGGTCCCAGTGCTTGGCCTTTGGCCTAAATTTATATTCAATTCAATCAATTCAACTAATTAAGATCCTCTGACATGTGCTGACATTAAAACCGGTTTATTTGATATTATTACCTTTTATAGGATTTAGAGGCGAAAATGGTATGGTAAAAAGATATATGGTTGATTGTTAGAGAATGTATTTCCACACGAATATCAAGAATGGATTTAATATTTTCAGTGCCCATCATAACAGATCAACCAAAGCTTCTATGTAGAACAGATTGAAATTTAATCCTGTTCTTGTCGAAAAACCTTAGTCAATGGCTCCGCTTAGCTCGGAAGAGTGGAAAATTGGATACCGAATGATAATAAGGTAACAGAAACAATTATGATTTGGAAGCTTGCACTTGTTTATGCGTAAGATTAAAGTAACCGCAAATGTTAAATTCATTTTTCGCGTGACAGATGTGAGTAGCCTATTTATTATGATAAGAACATCTATAAGTTGGTGCAAGGTTAAAAGAGTAGTCCATCTAACAGATCCACGGCAAATATTATGAAACGACTCCTGTTGGCGTGCGCTACGCATGCTGGAACCCAGCGCTGCTGTCTCCTCTACCCTCCCGATCCCCTACCTACCCCGCCCCTACCCTGGGCGGACAATCAGGTTTGCATGAGGAGGGTGGATGTCTCCCCTACCTACCCGCCCCCACCCGGAGCGGACAAACTGGTTTGCAGAGGGTGGGTGGCTGTGTCGTCTCCCCTGCTGTCACCTGGGGGAGGACAAACAAGATCCACTCGGATTTTATTATTACAGATAGATATTAACTGAAAGACAATCAGTATAAGAGTAGTTCTGTTATCTTGATCACTTTCTCACAGCTTTTTAAAGTAAAAGCACCAATCAGTGAGTAATTGCAAAAATAGAAGATAATGATAACAACAAAACTATACCAACAGTCCTATATAACGACGAATCAATAGAACTCAGGTTACTGAAAAGTAACTGTCGTCAAGCATGCAGGTCACAATTTGAATACGATGAATATTTAATAAAGTTGCGGCTCCTGGTAGCCCTGACAGTTTCTTAATGTAAATGAACACCTAACATGAAGTAATTCTATGTAAGAGAGAAGAGGCGGACAAGAAGAAGAGGAAAGAGAAGAAAGTAAGAAAAGGATTCCTAACTTGGCTCCACAGAAGCGGAGAGGCGTCAATGGACTTCCCTCGCCGTTTCCCGCGCAAATCCCTGAGACTTTGATGGTATTAATTTGTTCAAATCTGAGAAAGAACATAGTCTAGACTCATAGCCTAGAATCACAGACCTACTAGTAGATACTTTTAAAGGCTGATACAGGCACTATGCTTTCAAATATGATTTTTCAATGTCGAATTGACAGGCTTTAACGATACTGTCACAACTGCAGTTTATATATAGCCCTCTGTTATTTCAGTAAACACATCCCAATTCTAAAGACATCGCAAAAGCAACGGCAGCAAAGATGCTTATGATAATATCATCAATGCAGTGCTGGCGTTATAAAATCTCCTAGTTCCCGGGTACTGCTCATATATAATAAATATTATAAGCATATGAGAATCACTGAAGAAATGGATATTTAATGCATTTGATGAACAGTTTTCAGAGAGAGAGAGAGAGAGAGAGAGAGAGAGAGAGAGAGAGAGAGAGAGAGAGAGAGAGAGGAATGAACTTACTGAATAGCATAAAATCATCATGAAACACGCCAAACAACAACAGAAACTTGCGTAAAAAAGTAAAGTACACACAATTATTACTGCTATTAATTAAAATGTGCAAAATTCTTATGTGAAATTAATCACGCTTCTGGAAAATAGAATTCACATACTAGATAACAGAGAACAACATCGTGAAAATAGCAAACAGACAAAGGTAATTCAACAAACAAGGGAATGTATATATATATATATATATATATATATATATATATATATATATATATATATATATATATATATATATATATATATATATATATATATATATATATATATATATATATATATATATATATATATATATATATATATATATATATATATATATATATATATATATATATATATATATATATATATATATATATATATAGCAGTGAAATATGAACTAGGAAGTTGTGCATGGCCTAAAAGATAGTATGACTTTAAAGCAAAGATAAATTCTGAAAATTAATACGAACATAAGGAAAACATAAACTAATAAATCACTCTCTAATGTTAACTGTCAGCCTAAAAACTTTCACTAAGTGTAACTCGATGGAACTGTAAGCAAATGCGGCCAGTTGCAATAATTTCTCAAATAACTGAACTAATATAATTCTGACATGCTCGTTTTGAATTCCTCGCATAATTTACAGTGAGGATGGAATACAGACCTTCAGTAAATTTTGAATGACAGAAAACCAGACACTGCAATTGGATATCACTCCACAATTCCTAATTTCACTGCGTGCTGGCATATGCCAATAACATTTGTGCAGAAAAAAACAATACATTACAATGTGTGCCTTGCTCTACACAATCACTGATTTAACAATGCCGATAAACATACTAAGGCATACTTGTCCACAAAACAAGACCCAGTACTAACGAACCATACTGTACATATTCGTGACAACCTAAAATAAAATAAAATAAGATAAAAAACTATCTAAACTGAAGCTGAAGATTTTTTCCATTTACAAAATCTCCCTGAGAGGCAGGTGATGAATCCTGGTTAATAGTGGAAAAATACTAGACACAACTGAATCAAAATAAAGCGGTTATCATCGACGTCAGCACAAATATGGGACGGCGGTGATGTAACGTGTTTATCTCGTCTATAATAAAAAACATTATACATTATACGAAATCCCTGCACTACAATTGAACTTCCGCGCTGTTTCACAACTCCTACTGGCGGTCCAGCATCTGACAAGCACGGAATTAAATGTTTATCAAATATACTCAGTGGACGGGAGATGTCACTGCCAAAGACTGTAGGTCAAAGATACAAAAACATTCATATACCGATATAATTATGTTCTGCTTTCTATTCTAGGGACATTCACATCCACATATAAACGAAGATGATGCATGAAGCTGAGATACTCTTTAGTTACGAAGAATGAAATCTAAGTTTCC
>NC_089791.1:0-25000 GCF_040412425.1 Macrobrachium rosenbergii
ATCAACCTACAAAATTAAAATGACATTACAATTCTTATAATAAAATTCAAAATAATACAGTAAAATTACTATGAAAATAAGAATACGTTTAAAAGATGGCTAATCAAATTGGGAACGTTTGTTTAAGGCTTTACAAACGCATGATTTTTATACCAACAATCCCAAGGGCTACTCGTATGATTATTTTAGATCAACACTTAAACACCTTGTGTTTTCATCCTTTTACAATTATAAACCAGAGACCAGGTATTTACTTAGTATTGACGAGTTTAATATCATACAAAGTCTAGCTAAAGACACATCCATTGTGGTTACAAAACGGTGTAGTCTTACTGAATAAGACAGAGTATGTTGAGAAAATGATAGACATCCTTAATGATCAGACCAAGTTCCAGAAGTTAAAAAAGACCCTTTCAAATGTATTGTGCATTTAGAAGATAAAGTCAGTAGAATAGTAGACAAGCTATATAAATCTGGTTGTTTTTCTAAAGGTGTTTTTCGTGGCCTTCAAGCGTCCGGGTCTAGACCAGGACGACTTTACGGACTCCCAAAAGTCCATAAGGCAGATCGCCCATTAAGACCTATTTTATCAGCTATTGGAACTGCTAACTATAATATCGCCAAGTCTCTTGTTCCCATCCTTGCCCCGATAACTACAAATGAGTATACCTTAAACGACTCCTTTCATTTTATTAACTGCCTAAGAAACAGTAATTTTGATAGTTGTGTTATGGCTTCATTTGATGTGACGTCTCTGTTTACTCAAATTCCACTGGATGAGACGATTGACATTTGCCTAAATGAGTTGTTTAAAGATAATGATTCTGTCAGTGGGTTTAACAGGTCGCAGTTAAAGGAACTTTTAGTCTTAGCTACCAAAGAATGTTACTTTTGTTTAACGGTTTGTTATATAAGCAAATTGATGGTGTAAGCATGGGGTCCAGTATAGGACCATCTTTGGCAAATGCATTTATGTGTTTTATGGAGAAAAGATGGTTAGACGATTGTCCTTTAGCTTTTAAGCCCTTGCTGTACAGGAGGTATGTTGATGATACCTTCTTAGTTTTTAAGAGTCGTGACCAGATTCCTCGTTTTTTGGAGTACTTTAATAGTAAACATAATAATGTAGAATTTACTTCTGAAATCGAAGATAATCATACGCTTGTTTTTCTAGATATTCAGGTAAAATATCTTGATAATAAACTTCACACTTCAGTCTTTAGAAAACGTACTTTCAGTGGTCTTATGTCTAAATTTCAGTCAGCTACACCTTTGAAATATAAGATGAATTTGATATTGACGCTAGTAACCAGAGCATATAAAATCTGTTCTAGCTTTTTGAATTTGCATGAGGAATTGGAATTTCTAAGGTCACTTTTAAAAAGCAATGGCTATCCGTTGAATTACGTAAACACATATATTGGTAAACAGCTTTCGAAATTATATGTAAACAAACAACCCGAAACTACCGCCAATGTAAAGAAACCTGTTATTTATTTACCTTTAACCTTTACTGGAACTCATAGTTACGATTTAAAAAAACAATTAATTTCTACTTTGTCCATTGGTTACCCTCAGCTAGATATCAAAATATATTTCACTTTGCAAAATAAATTAGGTAATTTCTTTAAAATTAAAGACCCTATACCAACAAGCCTTCGGTCCAATCTGATCTATAAATGTCAGTGTGGTGGTTGTGATGCCACTTACGTTGGAAAAACTACCAGATCAGCTTGGATGAGATGGTTTGAACACCTAGGTAAGTCATATCGTACTGGCAATTATCTTTCAAGACCTAGTTACAGTGCAATTAGAGAGAACAGCGAGGAGACTGGTCATCCTTTACATATTGATGATTTTTCTGTTTTAACCACTGCTCAGTTTGCTACAGACCTCGACATTTTAGAAGTTCTATACACCATCAAGATAAAGCCTTCTTTGGCTAGAAATGTGGCTGTAACCTCACTTTTGTGTTTTTAGTCTGCGTTTTACTGGTATTGTATATTAATTAGTATGTTTGTTATGCCTTTGTACCTTCCGTTTTTGTGACTTAAATTTTTGTATTTTGCTTTATTTTATTTTATTCTTTTATTTATTTTGATTAGCCATCTTTTAAACGTATTCTTATTTTCATAGTAATTTTATTGTATTATTTTGAATTTTATTATAAGAATTGTAATGTCCTTTTAATTTTGTAGGTTGATAACGAGTGAGAGTACTGCTCGAAACATGTCCCAATAAAGTTGTGTAAAATGCTGTTCCAGGGTTTTGGCCTTGGTGTCCTTACTGATATGCAGATGGCGCTTCCCTGCTGGTGTATCCATTGCTATATATATATATATATATATATATATATATATATATATATATATATATATATATATCCATATATATATATATATATATATATATATATATATATATATATATATATATATATGTGCTGATATATATATATATATATATATATATATATATATATATATATATATATATATATATATATATATATATAATATATAATATATATGTATATATATATATATATATATATATATATATATATATATTTATATATATATATATATATATATATATATATATATATATATATATATATATATATATATATATATATATATATATATATATATATATATATATATATATATATATATATATATATATATATATATATATATATATATATATATATATATATATATATATATATATATATATATATATATATATATATATATATATATATATATATATATATATATATATATATATATATATATATATATATATATATATATATATATATATATATATATATATATATATATATATATATATATATATATATATATATATATATATATATATATATATATATATATATATATATATATATATATATATATATATATATATATATGTATGTATGTATGTATGTATGTATGTATGTATGTATGTATGTATGCAAAAGGTGCCGAAGGCCTCAGAAAAGCAACGAATCTTTTGTAAATTTTCGTATTCATAAATTATAAAATTGATTTTCTCTTTTTTTGTATATATACGTTTTTCGGTAGATTTTTTCAAGGCCGACTTCTTTAGCCGTATACCAAATGTCACTCCACTGTGGATTGAGCCTCGTCTTCAAGAAACACCAGTGTTCCTGGAGAAGAAGAAGAAGAAGAAGAAGATTTCCTTCTCCAGTTGGCGACCGATGACGTCACAGATCCTTACTTCCTTCGGCGAACTCCTGACGAAGACCTCCTGACGAAGACCTGACGAAGACTTCCAAAGGATCGAGGGATTCCTTCTGATTTTAGTTCCCCTTTTCTCCGTTCCTTCACGTTTCTTCTCTTCATCTTCGCCTTCGTCTCCTCCTGCTTTCTCCCTCCATTTTCGCTCTTTCCTTCCTCTTCCTCTCATTTCTCAAAGAGATTCCTGGATCCTTCAATGAAGTCTACAGAAACCTTCGAGGAAGCGCTGAAGGAAGGAAGGACTGACTGGTGACGTCATCACTCTGAAGAAGAGGAAAATTCCAGTGGCCTTTCTTCAAACTGAGGATAGCAGAGGTTCGTACAAAAGCCAAGAGAGCTTCCTAGTTCCAGAAGGGGAAGGAAAGAGGCAGAAGGTCCCGCGCGCTTTTCCGAGGACGAGACTGGACGTTTGCAAGCGTCTGAAGAGAGGTGTGCGGAAGGAAGAGGACTGGACGGAAACACGGAAAAAAAAGCCTCGCCAATGGACGGCTCTCTCGCGCTGGAGAACGCCTTGTTGAAGGAGACCCTCGAAAGGGAGAGGAGAGAATGCGAAGAAGAGAAAAGGAGCTCCTCTTGGCCCAAGAAGATTTGGAAGCAGCTCAAGTGGGACTACAGCTGGATCGGAGCCAAATAGACAATCTGAAGAAAGAAATTGCCAGTCTGTACGTAGCATTTAAAATTTGAGGAAAACCTGAGGAGAGAAAACAGAGTTGATGGATCTCCTGTCTCAAGCAGAAGGAATGAAGAGCAAGATGGAAGAGGACTCATGCCCTCAGAAGGACGATTTCAGGAGGAGGATGGTCTCCAGTCTTGGAACTGATGAGGAACTCTCACTGGCTAGAGTCAACAGCTGCTTGGAGGCAGGAGTCATAGGAGCCCTCGTGAAGAGAGCTGACGGCTGTTCAGTCGGCAGACGAACTCTCCCAGCGAGAGTCAGTGGCTGGCAAGATTTTCCCATCTTGTCAGGCAGAGGAACTTTCTCTGGGAGAGTCAACGTCTGTTTAGCGGGCAGGCGGACAAGCTCTCAGGGCAAGCGTCAACGTCTGGAGAGGTCCCTACCACTCCAGCAGGCTCACAAGAGTCAACTCATCAGGCGGAGGAACTCTCACTGGCTAGAGTCAACAGTTGCTCAGAGGCGGGAGGCATAGGAGCCCTCGGGAAGAGAGCTGACGGCTGTTCAGTCGGCAGACGAACTCTCCCAGCGAGAGTCAGCTGGCTGGCAAGATTTTCCCATCTTGTCAGGCAGAGGAACTTTCTCTGGGAGAGTCAACGTCTGTTTAGCGGGCAGGCGGACAAGCTCTCAGGGCAAGCGTCAACGTCTGGAGAGGTCCCTACCACTCCAGCAGGCTCACAAGGGTCAACTCGTCAGGCGGAGGAACTCTCACTGGCTAAAGTCAACAGTTGCTCAGAGGCGGGAGGCATAGGAGCCCTCGGGAAGAGAGCTGACGGCTGTTCAGTCGGCAGACGAACTCTCCCAGCGAGAGTCAGCGGCTGGCAAGATTTTCCCATCTTGTCAGGCAGAGGAACTTTCTCTGGGAGAGTCAACGTCTGTTTAGCGGGCAGGCGGACAAGCTCTCAGGGCAAGCGTCAACGTCTGGAGAGGTCCCTACCACTCCAGCAGGCTCACAAGAGTCAACTCGTCAGGCGGAGGAACTCTCACTGGCTAGAGTCAACAGTTGCTCAGAGGCAGGAGGCATAGGAGCCCTCGGGAAGAGAGCTGACGGCTGTTCAGTCGGCAGACGAACTCTCCCGGCGAGAGTCAGCGGCTGGCAAGATTTTCCCATCTTGTCAGGCAGAGGAACTTTCTCTGGGAGAGTCAACGTCTGTTTAGCGGGCAGGCGGACAAGCTCTCAGGCAAGCAACTCAACGTCTGGAGAGGTCCCTACCACTCCAGCAGGCTCACAAGAGTCAACTCATCAGGCGGAGGAACTCTCACTGGCTAGAGTCAACAGTTGCTCAGAGGCGGGAGGCATAGGAGCCCTCGGGAAGAGAGCTGACGGCTGTTCAGTCGGCAGACGAACTCTCCCAGCGAGAGTCAGCGGCTGGCAAGATTTTCCCATCTTGTCAGGCAGAGGAACTTTCTCTGGGAGAGTCAACGTCTGTTTAGCGGGCAGGCGGACAAGCTCTCAGGGCAAGCATCAACGTCTGGAGAGGTCCCTACCACTCCAGCAGGCTCACAAGGGTCAACTCGTCAGGCAGAGAAACTCTCGCTGGCTAGAGTCAACAGTTGCTCAGAGGCGGGAGGCATAGGAGCCCTCGGGAAGAGAGCTGACGGCTGTTCAGTCGGCAGACGAACTCTCCCAGCGAGAGTCAGCGGCTGGCAAGATTTTCCCATCTTGTCAGGCAGAGGAACTTTCTCTGGGAGAGTCAACGTCTGTTTAGCGGGCAGGCGGACGAGCTCTCAGGGCAAGCATCAACGTCTGGAGAGGTCCCTACCACTCCAGCAGGCTCACAAGAGTCAATGGCTGAGGAACTCTCACTGGCTAGAGTCAACAGTTGCTCCATAGGAGCCCACTGGAAGAGAGCTGACGGCTGTTCAGTCGGCAGACGAACTCCCTCCCGGCGAGTCAGCGGCTGGCAAGATTTCCCATCTTGTCAGGCAGAGGAACTTTCTCTGGGAGAGTCAACGTCTGTTTAGCGGCAGGCGGATGAGCTCTCAGGGCAAGGCAACGTCTGGAGGTCCCTATGACTCTAGCAGGCTCACAAGAGTCAATGGCTGTTCTGTGGTCAGACGAACTCTCCTGGTGAGAGTCAACGGCTGGTGAGATCCCCCCATCTTGTCAGGTGGAGGGACTTTCTCTGGGAGAGTCAACGGCTGTTCGGCAGGCAGGCGGATGACCTCCCAGAGCGAGACTCAATGGCTGGCGAGAGTCCCTCCTAAAGGGATCTCCCGATAAAAGACAGGAGAGGCCTCCAGAGGGACACGAGAAGGCCTCCAGAGGGACACCAGAGGGACACCAGAAGGCCTCAGAGGGACACCAGAAGACCCCCAGAGGGACACCCGAAGATAATTCTGTTGGAATAATCTAGAAAACCGGCTGTGCAGAAAGAAGGCACTCAGTTCCTTCAAGTATGCTATGTCCCTTGATGAAGACTCTTCTAATAGAAGATCTCTGTCAAAGCGGGCAAATAGTCGGATATCTGGATCTATTCTTGCAGATGTCTTCCTTCTGGTAATTCTGCTAGAATAATCTAGAAGACTGGCTCTGCAGAAAGAAGGCACTCAGTTTCTTCAAGTATGCTATGTCCCTTGATGAAGACTCTTCTTATAGAAGATCTCTGTCAAAGCGGGCAAATAGTCGGATATCTAGATCTATTCTTGCAGATGTCTTCCTTCTGGTAATTCTGCTAGAATAATCTAGAAGACTGGCTCTGCAGAAAGAAGGAACTCAGTTCCTTCAAGTATGCTATGTCCCTTGATGGAGACTCTTCTAATAGAAGATCTCTGTCAAAGCGGGCAAATAGTCGTATATCTAGATCTATTCTTGCAGATGTCTTCCTTCTGGTAATTTTGCTAGAATTATCTAGAAGACTGGCTCTGCAGAAAGAAGGAACTCAGTCCCTTCGAGTATGCTACGTCCTCTCTCTCTCTCTCTCTCTCTCTCTCTCTCTCTCTCTCTCTCTCTCTCTCTCTCTCTCCTTCTTTCTTCCTTCCTCTGTCTCTTTCTCTCTCTCTCTCCTTCTGTCTGTGCAGAGAGATAGGAGGAGGAGAAGTGACACAAGGCAGGAAGGGAGGTCCCACCCCTCCCTTTCAGTCCTTAGCTACTTTTCCTCTCTCTCTCTCTCTCTCTCTCTCTCTCTCTCTCTCTCTCTCTCTCTCTCTCTCTCTCTCTCTCTCTCTCCTTCTTTCTTCCTTCCTCTGTCTCTTTCTCTCTCTCTCTCCTCTCTGTGAAGAGAGATAGGAAGAGAAGTGGCACAGGGCAGGAAGGGAGGTCCCACCCCTCCCTTTCAGTCCTTAGCAACTTTTCCTCTCTCTCTCTCTCTCTCTCTCTCTCTCTCTCTCTCTCTCTCTCTCTCTCTCTCTCTCTCTCTCTCTCTGTGAAGAGAGATAGGAAGAGGAGAAATGGCACAGGGCAGGAAGGGAGGTCCCACCCCTCCCTTTCAGTCCTTAGCAACTTTCTCTCTCTCTCTCTCTCTCTCTCTCTCTCTCTCTCTCTCTCTCTCTCTCTCTCACACACACACACACACACACACAGTTACTGAGCCTATGTTTGAAAGTTGAATCTCTCTCTCTCTCTCTCTCTCTCTCTCTCTCTCTCTCTCTCTCTCTCTCTCCTTTTTGGCTTACTGGGAAACTTAGATTTCATTCTTCGTAACTAAAGAGTATCTCAGCTTCATGCATCATCCTCGTTTATATGTGGATGTGAATGTCCCTAGAATAGAAAGCAGAACATAATTATATCGGTATATGAATGTTTTTGTATCTTTGACCTACAGTCTCTGGCAGTGACATCTCCCGTCCACTGAGTATATTTGATAAACATTTAATTCCGTGCTTGTCAGATGCTGGACAGCCCGTAGGAGTTGTGAAACAGCGCGGAAGTTCAAATGTAGTGCAGGGATTTCGTATAATGTATAATGTTTTTATTATAGACGAGATAAACACGTTACATCACCACCATCCCATATTTGTGCTGACGTCGATGATAACCGCTTTATTTTGATTCAGTTGTGTCTAGTATTTTTCCACTATTAACCAGGATTCATCACCTGCCTCTCAGGGAGATTTTGTAATTGGAAAAAATCTTCAGCTTCAGTTTAGATAGTTTTTTATCTTATTTTATTTTATTTTAGGTTGTCACGAATATGTACAGTATGGTTCGTTAGTACTGGGTCTTGTTTTGTGGACAAGTATGCCTTAGTATGTTTATCGGCATTGTTAAATCAGTGATTGTGTAGAGCAAGGCACACATTGTAATGTATTGTTTTTTCCGCACAAATGTTATTGGCATATGCCAGCACGCAGTGAAATTAGGAATTGTGGAGTGATATCCAATTGCAGTGTCTGGTTTTCTGTCATTCAAAATTTACTGAAGGTCTGTATTCCATCCTCACTGTAAATTATGCGAGGAATTCAAAACGAGCATGTCAGAATTATATTAGTTCAGTTATTTGAGAAATTATTGCAACTGGCCGCATTTGCTTACAGTTCCATCGCCCTTGAGTTACACTTAGTGAAAGTTTTTAGGCTGACAGTTAACATTAGAGAGTGATTTATTAGTTTATGTTTTCCTTATGTTCGTATTAATTTTCAGAATTTATCTTTGCTTTAAAGTCATACTATCTTTTAGGGCCATGCACAACTTTCCTAGTTCATATTTCACTGCTATATATATATATATATATATATATATATATATATATATATATATATATATATATACATTCCCTTGTTTGTTGAATTACCTTTGTCTGTTTGCTATTTTCACGATGTTGTTCTCTGTTATCTAGTATGTGAATTCTATTTTCCAGAAAATTAATTTCACATAAGAATTTTGCACATTTTAATTAATAGCAGTAATAATTGTGTGTACTTTACTTTTTTACGCAAGTTTCTGTTGTTGTTTGGCGTGTTTCATGATGATTTTATGCTATTCAGTAAGTTCATTCTCTCTCTCTCTCTCTCTCTCTCTCTCTCTCTCTCTCTCTCTCTCTCTCTCTCTCTCTCTCTCTCTCTCTCCTGAAAACTGTTCATCAAATGCATTAAATATCCATTTCTTCAGTGATTCTCATATGCTTATAATATTTATTATATATGAGCAGTACCCGGGAACTAGGAGATTTTATAACGCCAGCACTGCATTGATGATATTATCATAAGCATCTTTGCTGCCGTTGCTTTTGCGATGTCTTTAGAATTGGGATGTGTTTACTGAAATAACAGAGGGCTATATATAAACTGCAGTTGTGACAGTATCGTTAAAGCCTGTCAATTCGACACTGAAAAATCATATTTGAAAGCATAGTGCCTGTATCAGCCTTTAAAAGTATCTAGGTCTGTGATTCTAGGCTATGAGTCTAGACTATGTTCTTTCTCAGATTTAAACCAATTAATACCATCAAAGTCTCAGGGATTTGCGCGGGAAACGGCGAGGGAAGTCCATTGACGCCTCTCCACTTCTGTGGAGCCAAGTTAGAAATCCTTTTCTTACTTTCTTCTCTCTTTCCTTTTCTTTTTATTCCTTCCTCTTGGTAATTCCTTGTCCGACTCTTCTCTCTTACATAGAACTACTTCATGTTAGGTGTTCATTTACATTATGAAAGTGTCAGCGCTACCAGGAGCCGCAACTTTATTAAATATTCATCGTATTCAAATTGTGACCTGCATGCTTGACGACAGTTACTTTTCAGTAACCTGAGTTCTATTGATTCATCGTTATATAGGACTATTGATATATTTTTGTTGGTATTATTATCTTCTATTTTTGCAATTACTCACTGATTGGTGCTTTTACTTTAAAAAGCTGTGAGAAAGTGATCAAGATAACAGAACTACTCTTATACTGATTGTCTTTCAGTTAATATCTATCTGTAATAATAAAATCCGAGTGGATCTTGTTTGTCCTCCCCCAGGTGACAGCAGGGGAGACGACACAGCCACCCACCCTCTGCAAACCAGTTTGTCCGCTCCGGGTGGGGGCGGGTAGGTAGGGAACATGAGGATAGGGAAGACATCCACCCTCCTCATGCAAACCTGATTGTCCGCCCAGGGTAGGGGCGGGGTAGGTAGGGGATCGGGAGGGTAGGGGAGACAGCAGCGCTGGGTTCCAGCATGCGTAGCGCGCGCCAACAGGAGTCGTTTCATAATATTTGCCGTGGATCTGTTAGATGGACTACTCTTTTTAACCTTGCACCAACTTATAGATGTTCTTATCATAATAAATAGGCTACTCACATCTGTCACGCGAAAAATGAATTTAACATTTGCGGTTACTTTAATCTTACGCATAAACAAGTGCAAGCTTCCAAATCATAATTGTTTCTGTTACCTTATTATCATTCGGTATCCAATTTTCCACTCTTCCGAGCTAAGCGGAGCCATTGACTAAGGTTTTTCGACAAGAACAGGATTAAATTTCAATCCGTTCTACATAGAAGCTTTGGTTGATCTGTTATGATGGGCACTGAAAATATTAAATCCATGCGTGATATTGGTGTGGAAATACATTCTCTAACAATCAACCATATAATTATCTTTTTACCATACCATTTTCGCCTCTAAATCCTACAAAAGGTAATAATATCAAATAAATCGGTTTCAATGTCAGCACATGTTAGAGGATCTTAATTAGTTGAATTGATTGAAGTGAATATAAATTAAGGCCAAAGGCCAAGCACTGGGACCTATAAGGTCATTCACTACTGAAATGGAAATCGACGACAAAAGGTTTGAAAGGTGTAACAGGAGTAAAGCCTCAAAGCAGTTTCACTATGAATCAATTGTTAGGAGAGGGTGAGTAAGATGGAAGAAAGAGAATATGAAAGGAGGTACAGTAAAACGAACGAAAGGGGTTGCAGCTAGGGGCCCAAGGAAGGCACGCTGCAAAGGGATCTTAATTAGAAATCCTTTTTTTTTTTTTTCTTAATTAGAAATCCTTCTTGTCCTAACGCCAGCTGTGCCTCTGATATCCTAGAAAAGTGCTAGATGAAATACAAAGTTTAATTAAGACGGTTCAGGTTCTTGAAATACTGCTTTAAACTTTTGAAATAAATAACCCGAACTATTACTTAGACTGAATCCTTTACTGGAATACTGTACTATATAATTATACTGTAGCAACGAGTTCCTAGGCCTTCTTTAATTAATTGTGAATCCCACATTATTTTCTAAATAAGATAGAGGGTGCGTAATTCTCTCTCTCTCTCTCTCTGGGCATAATGGTTTTTCTCGTTACTAATGTATAACATTTATTCCATATGACTTTGGAGTATCTGTATTGTAATATGGGTCTGTGTAAAATTAACAAAATTTTGTAGTACTTTTGTTTGACAGGAATTTTTTTTTAATCACGTCTTGATTATTCAGAAGATTCTAATGACTTATAAAATTGACTGCTGCTGCCTGAATCACAAATGAAATACTGTGGCATCATCACCTTCAATATTACTTTTGAATAATTTCCAAAGTCATCATTAACGGCACAGAATGAAACGCTTTCATAAGAAGGCCAGGATATCATTTCAGATTTATCCTCAATGAATTTGCAAGCAAAAGCTACGCTTCGTAATTAACAATGGGACAGTTATTGTGTAACTGTCACAGAGCCAGGACAGTGAATATGGAGGGTGAACTTTAACCAGAGGGAGCGTTTGGTGGTCATTTCGTAGTGTTTAATAACTAAGGATTTTAGGTAATTTTACCCTGCCACAGGGATTTCAAGTTTTGTTGTGCAATATACACATAGGTTGGAGTTTTTTATGAAGAGGCGTTTGGAGGGACGTTATTCGAAGAGGAATTTTGTGTTTTAAAATTTTGTTCCCATTGACATTCGTGGGGTGATGCAAAACAGGAATTCCTTTATGATTCAGAGTTTTTTTCCCTCACGGTTAAGATGCAGGAAAGGTAAACCGTTTATGCTGGAGAAATGATAATATCAAAGATGTTTTGAACAGTTTTTTTTTTTATGCAAGAAGCGAGGACTCTAAGTAGGTGAAATCTGCGCCAGAAGTTAAGGGAAGAAGGAGAAGAAGGAAAGCGAGAAAGTGTTGACTGCATTGCAGGTGCGAAAGAGGTGATAGAAAGAACATGGCAAGAGTTTGTGTTATCGAGTGTTGAGCTTTGCAAGTCTGTAGGTGGGTGTTGACATTCTCTTGAGATGCTTCTTTGTGGCCTCTATACAACATTATGAGATGGTGTTGATGCTCATCTTTTCTTTAGCGAAAAAGGAAGAATTTAGCAGTGACTAATGTTTCGAGGTTTTCTGGAGGCGCCGCAGATTTTGAGAAAGTATATATATATATATATATATATATATATATATATATATATATATATATATATATATATATATATATATATATATATATATATATATAAGATACAAAAAATTGTGAAACCAGGGATTTCACGAAACTCCTGAAATTTTCAGGGAATTCGTGAAATCACCAATTCACCTAGGAGCATTTGATCCCCGAGGGCCTAGTACTCAACACGGGGAAACAGTGATTCATCTACACTTTCGCCGTGTTTAGTACTAGCCCCTCGGGGATATGTTTCGCCGTATTTAGTACTAGCCCCTCGGGGATCAAATGTGTTTCGCCCTATTTAGCACTAACCCCTCGGGGATCAAATGTGTTTCGCCGTATTTAGTACTAACCCCTCGGGGATCAAATGTGTTTCGCCGTATTTAGTACTAGCCCCTCAGGGATCAAATGTGTTTTGCCGTATTTAGTACTAGCCCCTCGGGGATCAAATGTGTTTCGCCGTATTTAGTACTAACCCCTCGGGGATCAAATGTGTTTCGCCGTATTTAGTACTAGCCCCTAGGGGATCAAATGTGTTTCGCCGTATTTAGTACTAGCCCCTCGGGGATCAAATGTGTTTTGCCGTATTTAGTACTAACCCCTCGGGGATCAAATGTGTTTCGCCGTATTTAGTACTAGCCCCTCGGGGATCAAATGTGTTTCGTCGTGTTTAGTACTAGCCCCTCAGAGATCAAATGTGCCTAAGTGCATTTGATCCCCGAGGAGCTACTACTAAACACGGCGAAACAGTTCAGATGAATCCCTGTTTTGCGTGTTTAGTACTAGTCCCTCAGGGATCAAATGTGCCTAAGTGAATTAGTGATTTTACAAATTCTCTGAAAATTTCAGGGATTTCGTGAAATCCCTAGTTTCACAGTCTTACTGTAACATATATAGTGAGGTAAATGGATATAGTTTGCTATTGGGAAATTGTGTTTCATTCCTGGTTTAAGTCAGTGTTGATGTGATGATACTCGTGTCTCCCTATTATACGCATCCTTATAATATGAATAGGAAATCTAAGACAATAGAATAGGTTCTGAAAAAAAGAAGAAATTTGTGAAAAAAAGAAGAAATTAAAACGTATCAATGTCTGTGACTTTTTAAAAGAATTGTTAATGACTTCGACACACGAATAGATAATGCTTTCTAGATAGCTTGGTGAATCAACCTGTAACATTTTCTAGGTAATCTGGTAAACTTGCGCAATTCCTCGATAATCCTTTCGCGAGATGTGACGCCCTCTAGCTAATTAATAGAACATTTAAAAGATGTGATATCAAGTAATCCTCCAAGATTATTGATTTGAGCACTGACGAGTAAGTTACTGTTAAGCAGCTCGCCTCCTGAGTCACGGACTTGATCGTTAATCTGAACTAGATTTCTTTCCACTTTCTCCTGAATGTCTAAATGGTTAGATCAGTCATCTGAACTAGATTACTATCGCTATTCACTTGAATGTCTGAAAGACGCGATCAGTCGTCTGAGCTAGATTACTATCACTATTCACTTAATGATGTCTAAGTGGCTAGATCAGTCATCTGAGCTCGATTACTATTAATAGTCACCTGAATGTCTAAATGACTCGATCAGTCATCTGAACTAGATTACTTTAATATTCACCTGAATGTCTAAATGGTTTGATCATTCATCTGAGATATATTACTATTAATATTCACTTGAATGTCTGAATGGCTAGATCTGTCATCTGAACCAGATTACTATTAATGTTCACCTGAATGTCTAAATGGCTTGGTCATTCATCTTCACTAAATTGCTATAAAAATTAACCTGAATGTCTAAATGGTTAGATCAGTCATCTCAAGTAGATTGTTTCAATTGTTTAAATACCATCCAATTGTTAACACTGGCAGTCTGAATGCCCTTCGTTATTGCCTACAGAGAAATAAAGCTGGTCGACGTCATAAAAGAGCTTTAACTCGAATAAATTTGTTCATTCCTATCCACGCACAGTAGGTTAGACTTACATTTCCTTCTCTTAATATTTATTTGAATGAATATGAATTTACGAACTATGCGTAATACTTGGCATGCAAGCAGTCTCCCACTATTCATACTTGTCATGCAAGCAATCTCCCAAAGTTCATACTTGTCACGCAAGCAGTCTCCCATTATTCATACTTGTCACGCAAGCAGTCTCCCATTATTCATACTTGTCACGCAAGCAGTCTCCCAGTATTCATACTTGTCACGCAAGCTGCCTCCAAATATTCATACTTGTCACGCAAGCAGTCTCCCATTATTCATACTTGTCACGCAATCAGTTTCCAAATATTCATACTTGTCATGCAAGCAGTCTCCAAATATTCATACTTGTCATGCAAGCAATCTCTAAATATTCATACTTGTCATGCAAGAAGCCTCCAAATATTCATACTAGTCATGCAAGCAGTCTCCAAATATTCTGAGCTTCGTGAACAATACCACTCGGATTTTCTTAATATTCAGTTTTTTTCCTTGCTGAGTGATTGTACTGGATCTTTACTGCTTTTGGTTCTGCCAGTGTAGTGAGCATCAGTTTCGGTTTCTTCCCTTAGCTGATTTTGATAATGCTGCATTCCTCTTCTTAGACCTTCCTCTCCTCCGTGCTCCTAGCACTTCCATATCCATGATCTCCTCTGCAACATGTCGATTACTCGCTGCTCTACCCCTAACGACCTCTGCAACATGTCGATCACTCGCTGCTCTACCCCTAACGACCTCTGCAACATGTCGATTACTCGCTGCTCTACCCACTAACGACCTCTGCAACATGTTGATTACTCGCTGCTCTGCTCCTAACGACCTCTGCAACATGTCGATTACCCGCTACTCCTAACGACCTCTGCAGCGTATCGATCACTCGCTGCTCTACCCCTAACGACCTCTGCAACATGTCGATTACTCGCCGCTCTACCCCTAACGACCTCTGCAACATATCGACTACTCGCTGCTCTACTCCTAACGACCTCTGCAACATGTCGATTACTCGCTGCTCTACCCATAACTACCTCTGCACCATGTCGATTACTCACTGTCCTACCCACTAACGACCTCTGCAGCATGTTGATTACTCGCTGCTCTACCCCTAACGACCTCTACAACATGTCTATCACTCGCTGCTCTACCCCTAACAACCTCTGCAACATGTCAATTACTCGCTGCTCTACTCCTAACAACATCTGCAACATGTCAATTACTTGCTGCTCTACCCCTAACGACCTCTGCAACATGTTGATTACCCGCTGCTCTACTCCTAACGACCTCTGCAACATGTCGATCACTCGCTGCTCTACCCCTAACAACCTCTGCAACATGTCGATTCACTCGCTGCTCTACCCCTAACAACCTCTGCAACATGTCGATTACTTGCTGCTCTACCCCTAACGACCTCTGCAACATGTTGATTACTCGCTGCTCTACTCCTAACGACCTCTGCAACATGTCGATCATTAGCTGCTCTACCCCTAACAACCTCTGCAACATGTCAATTACTCGCTGCTCTACTCCTAACGACCTCTGCAACATGTCAATTACTCGCTGCTCTACCCCTAACGACCTCTGCAACATGTTGATTACCCGCTGCTCTACTCCTAACGACCTCTGCAACATCTCGATTACTCGCTGCTCTACCCCTAACGACCTCTGCAACATCTCGATTACTCGCTGCTCTACCCCTAACGACCTCTGCAACATCTCGATTACTCGCTACTCAACCCCTAACAACCTCTGCAACATGTCGATTACTCGCTGCTCTACCCCTAACGACCTCTGCAACATCTCGATTACTCGCTGCTCTACCCCTAACGACCTCTGCAACATCTCGATTACTCGCTGCTCTACCCCTAACGACCTCTGCAACATCTCGATTACTCGCTACTCAACCCCTAACGACCTCTGCAACATGTCGATTACTCGTTGCTCTACCCCTGACATGTTGGCCGAGTCGGTTGAGCTTCAGATTGTCACACAATGGGCCGGAGTTCAATTCGACCTATGAAGAGTTAGAGGAATTTATTTCTAACGACCTAGAAATTAATTTCTCACTATAATGTGACCTCGGATTCTGTAAGCTGATTAACCCTTGCTACAGTAACCAATTGGTTCTTAGCCAACGTGAAATAAGTCTAATTACTGGGCCAGCCCTCAGAGCTGTTAATCAGCTCAGTGGTCTGCAAAACTAAGGTATACTTAACTTTTTTTCTACCCCTGACGACACAGACTTCTAACCCTAGTCGTTTTCAGGCAGTTTGCAGTACGGCGAACTGAGCCGTTCGAGAGAAGGGGAGTACTGTGTAAAGTCACGTATTTGCTCTAGGCAACTTTTGCAATTCCATTTTCACAAACTAAGATACAGCATACCGAAGAATGTCATCCTTCTAGGTAATTTTTAGTTTTATGTAAAGGAAACCAACTGAGGTGGCTTTGTCTGTCTGTCCATACTTTTCCCATCCGCGCTTTTTCTGTCCGCCCTCGGATCTTAAAATCTACTGAGGCTAGAGGGCTGCAAATTGGTATTTGATCATCCACCCTCCAATCATCAAACATACCAAATTGCAGCCCTCTAGCCACAGTAGTTTTTATTTCATTTAAGGTTAAAGTTGGCCATAATCGTGCTCTGGCTCCGCAGCAGCACAGGCTACCACGGCGGGCTGAGAATTTCATGGGCCGTGGCTGATAGTTTCACAACCATTATACGCTGTACAGAAAACAAGATTGCGCATTTTGTACACGTTCAATATTGCTTTCAACAACCCAATATACTGTGAAGCATCTAATCACGTTCTCCTTCAGTTTTTTTCTATAAAGTTCTGAAGTCTTCAACATTAGCATAAACTTGAATGAGTGTGCTCTTCATTCTGAAATTAGAGAGAAACTACTGGCATCATAGGTACCCTTTAAGTTAACCTTCTCAAGTTTAAAAGCTTCGTTGTTGTACATTTAATCTAGTGTTTTAAGACGCCTTGTTTCTGCTTTTTTAGGCAACCCATTCATTTTTTTTTTTTTTTTGCTGTTGTTGAAAGTGAAAGTAAGTTCTGGTTATGAAAAATGTATTTCAAAAAGGTACGGTTTACAGTCCATTAAACAGAAACAAAGCTATATAGCTATGTAAAAAGGAAGAGTAGAAAAACAGAAAAATAAGACCAGGGGTAAGGATCGCACTAACGTTGAGCAAAAAATCTCAAAAGTTTAATAAAAGCTTTTGGATGTGGGTGGTTTTAATAGATTCTAGTCCCTGTTCGGAAGAAAAGGAATTTTGATCAAAGGTAGATATTTATGTTATTCCAGGTTATCATTAAGGTATATATTTATGATGATCGAAAACAATAAAGTAGCAGCCTTATATGAAATGATTTTAGTGACAGAAGACGAATGGTTCGAAAATTTCCGATTTCTGCAAAACTGCTACTTTCGATTTCTTGAATGGTAAAATCAATAAAATTTAACAAATATACCGCAGAAATCCAGGACGCATTGCTGTATAGTTAAAAAAACTGGCGAATAACATGAAAGTGTAAATGTGGCCTACGCAATGCAGTTACTACACCGACAACATTTTATCCCATCCTACTGTCAACGTGAGAGGATTGATGATAATACCTGCTTTACGTAATGCGATATATAGCGGTCCTAATAACACCATTAGAGTAACGTAATGACGTTTGGTTCTGCCCAAACACTGCTATTCAAGCTCAGCTAAGGAAATTATGGATTTTTTTAGTTTCGATTCCGAATAAACCGAGCATGAGAACCCCTCACACAAAGTTTTGTCACCTAACATTTTCCCGTAGATGGTGGTCATCCATTTTGTTCCCGCCGATAATTCCTTCTGTATTTCCCATACCAATATCCTCAGTTTATCTTTTGTATGTGAGGTTTATGTACTTGTACTTTATTAATCTTTTTTCCTTAAACCTAAACAGAACAGTTCGCTTCATGGAGTGATATGTTAGTTTCATTTGTCAACTTCTGGTAAAGCAAAGTATAAGTTAAGCCACACAATTGAATAAGGCGTTCATGCTAGCAACTGCTCGATGCCTGGCACTCCTTGTTTTCACAAGGTTTTCAACATGGTCTTTCTCTTCCCTTTTTCATTTGCTATTTTCTTTGACAAACTCACAAGTCTGCCGTAAAGGTGTTATTCGGCCTTTCAATGTTGCTTGTGAAATTACAATAAGGATTTGAGTATTTATGCGTGTTTTTAAGAGTATGACAATTTCAATACTTACTTTGGCTTAGTTGATATCTGAATAGACAGTGTGATATCTGAATAGACAGTGAACGTGCGCCAGACGCCGTTGGCGCATGAACCTCACTGACCTTCCCTTGACAACGGGCTGCCCAACTCTCCCTATTCAGAACCCATTATTCCTAAGGGTATTGGGGAAGATTCGTTACGTGCTTGTAAGTGCTCGCGGGTGCGTGTGTGTGTGTTGTTGTTCTGGCGTTATCTTTGTTGGTAGAAAGCAGACTGTCACAAGGCGGATGGATTTGGAATACCCATTGAATTCGCCACTCGGCTTAATCCTATAAAGACGCAGATTCTGAATGATTAATACGTTAGCATTCTGGGAATGATTTGTGATCGCTTCAGGGATTCGCCAGCTGGTTTGCAGAATCAGAAGAGAAACTGAATTCATCAGATTGCTCTGGAGATATTTTTTTAACAGGGGACTCTTTGTGGTGATTTACTTTAAGACTTGAGAGAGAGAATGACATTACTGTTTATACACTGTTAGCGATGTTTTTGTTTTTGTTTTTCTTGAACAATTCCTGGTATCTAGATGAGGAAATTTTTATGCCCTCCTCTTTATTAATATGTGATGGTATTAGGTATTTTAATGTTTCTGCTGGTTTTGTGATCTATTTTATCTTACTTTATTTATTGATGTACAATTGTAAACTTGTCTAAAGGTAAAGAACATTCATTTTCACACCCTCTGCTGTTATCATTATTTTACCTGCAAAACCTGATTTTTCCAGTTTGAAGCAGCAATCTTGGTATCACTAATGAAGTGGTTAAGGTACTGTCGTTAATATTGCATGTTGCATGTTTGTTGTACTTAAGTAAGGCAGCCGTAAATATCAAGTATATTATGGGCCTGTTTAAGGATCCCCTCTGGAATATTATTTCCCGATGCAAGATATTTCATAAAAGTATGGAACGCAAATGAATTAGCGAAATTTTAAGTTTAATACTGTTTAATCATTTATCACAGATTTGTCATTGTAGACGAGGAGAGTGGAGAAGAGTAACTGAAATGAAAAAGTAAAAGTAGAACAAAGTTTATGGTGACCGGGAAGGAAAGAAGGACATGAAAATGTGCAACCGGGAAAGTGTCCATGTGGATGGCGGGGGTGAGGGCGTTATCCTTAGTAGTTTGTATAAGAGGGTGTCACAAAATAAAATCAGAACTGCAGAATATCAGTGGATTGAGGTTTTCGGTTCACGAGCTGTGTAGAAACACCACAATTAACGGGAAGAAGAAGAAGAGCTCTATATTCTTAGAGGAAATGCAACCTGTTTGGTGGGAGGTTTCCGTTACTTTGGGGACTCACTTGACTGTGACGCAAGGAGTAAGTAAGTGGCGGGTTTGGGGGGCAGGATGAAAGAGAAAATGATTGCGAGACTACTTGTTTCCCAACAGTAAACTAATTTATAAACATTTGAATGGTGTACAACTACTACTCGACGAGACGCGAAAATGGATACGGACAAAGAAAGTTTTAATAGTATGTTTAAAATTCTGGGCGGGAATGTGATAGAAATCTTTATAATAAAAATGCAGCAGGTACTGAAATGTAGACATGTGATGCGAAATGTTCTTAAACAATTTGTCAGAAAAATAGGAGATGGGGAATACTGTTAAGACCTCAGCTTGAAGACAAGGGAAAGACGGAAGTCGCGTATGACAAGTGAAGTGGGGAAACTGACATAAGAACATTAATGAAAATGAGCATTTATTGGTTTCTGTATCATCAATGTACCTGTTGGGGGAGTGTTCTGATTTCTTTCCCGCATGTGACTGAAAATTACACGAGTCACCTTTATTAGGTGTGTTGGGCGGTGAAAGATGGGGGAAGGCGTTCGTTGCTCCAACAATTAATACTGTTTGTATGTCTTCGACGAAAACTTGACCATGAAAACTTGACCAAGGTTTTAGATTTTTTCAAATCTTAAACTTGCATGCTTCTGCTGGTTACCTCTTTACACACACACACATTCTCATCTCTCTCTCTCTCTCTCTCTCTCTCTCTCTCTCTCTCTCTCTCTCGTTACCATTCACGGTGAAACATCCTGAAGTGAAGTGGTTATAGGTGTTTTGTTAGTTGCGAATATTCAGACAGAATACAAACCGAAATATTTAGGAAGGTATTATTAACATATGGAAACTGAATTTTAAGTCTTCTTGGTTTGTCTTCGTCGCTTAGAGAACTTGCTTTTAAGTCTGCACTTTCCAGCGAGAAGTTCGTTAGCTTCATTAGATCTGAAGGAACGTTCAGTGAGTTTTCGTACTGACTGAAGCAAATTGCTCTTGATGAAGCTAGGAGTGGGAAGCAGATGGGCTCTGCTTATGTTTAACTGTTAGAATTCGGTGGAAAGTGAGTTTTCCGCTTGGGAGCAATCTGACATTTAAACGCCAACAGAAGTGTACTGGATGTTTTGTTATCGGCGTGCTGCCAGAAGAAACCTTTTCCGGTGACTGGTTACTTTGTTAAATCAAGAAAGGCATCCGGTCTTCGCTTATGTTTCATTTGTAGCTCAGCTTCTGTGATTTGGCCCTTTTATATTACTCGGTAGTTTTTTTTTGTTTTTTTCTAATTGACCATTCATCAATAAACATTAACAAGAGACAAATTAAACTGCTGGTAGTAAGGTTGCAAGATTCTGTGATGTGAAATCGGAAAATTCTCTCTCTCTCTCTCTCTCTCTCTCTCTCTCTCTCTCTCTCTCTCTCTCTCTCTCTCTCTCTCTGCCCAGAGTGGCTGGGAAGCCTCTTCCTAAATATATTGTCATAGTTTGCTCGAGTACCTATCTAAATATTCAAATCACTTAAATTGCCACATATAGTTGCTATACGAGGGTGGTGAAACATTCTTATCAGACCTTGAGACTGGTTGGTGTTATGCATACAGTTTTGATCATTCCTATAATCCCATCCATTTATTAATCATGTTTTTCAAAAAGTTACCTTTGTTTACATTATTTTGCTTGCATAACGGCATAATGTTTTGTGACGGCATACTAGTAACGGTCATTAGTAGTTATTTGCTGTATTTAATAATGTTGCATGCTTAATTCGCCAGAAGAGGAAAGCTACTGTACAGCGCCTTAATATAATAATAATAATAATTTTATTGAATACTAATTTTTGACATGTACACTGCTACAGGTTTCTTCATGAAACCGTGTATGACGGGACATGAGACTAAAAGTTTCTGATCTGTATTTCGGTACTTCTTCCTTACCCAGTGAAGAAGTTCTGTACTAGTGGACATCAGCTAATGAATGAGTTGTGAGGAGGCCGTGAGACATGGATGATGACTGCTGACCAGTGTTTAGTGTGTAGGACCATTATTCGCCGTTGAATAGAATGATTACTCTAGGATTTTTCTGCACTGCCATAAAGATCCGAGTCTAGTTTAGCTTGGCAGCTTAACATCACATCTTCAGCAACCATGGATTGCTCATAAGGAGAAAATTAACGACAGGTGGGTTCTGTCTATGGAAATTTGTTATAAAGCGATATCTGCAGTTAATTTACGTACTGGCTTGAGGCTACATATTGCATCGAGGCAAGTGTTGTTAGTATAATATATATAGCTGGATAGCTCGAAATTCCAGGCAAATTTTGTGAGCGCCTCCATTTGTTAAAGGAAACTTGGTAACTTTAGTATTAATATAAATCTAACAGATGCTTTAGTCATACTGAGAAATGTATCTTGGGCTCATCTGCAGCTCTGACCACTGAGCCACTGCAGTTGAAATCATCTCAAGACTCTTCTCTACGAGTATAGTATGAGGAATTCTCGATGTCCTTTTTAAAGAATTCGATAGAATCCATCTGTTTTTTTCTGAAATTCAAGTTCTCATTTTGAGAGCAGTTTTTATTTAATTTCAAATGGCTGCAAATGCAGCTTGTTTGAACAACTGGTCTATAGCTGAGAGCTTGGTCTGTATGTTTTGTATTTGTCATTGAATAACAATGAGAATTTATAAAACTTACAATGCGCATTCGGTTCATCCAAAAGGAATATTTTGCTGCACTCGGGAAGATAAAGGATTTTGTTCCAAACTTTTCACCTAGCATGATCCTTATTTCAGCTTGTGAGAATGATTGATTAGGCGCCTCAGTGATGCTGGAGGGTGTTCAGACACTCCCTGCACTTAGAAACATTTTTTAAAAATGTATTTCCGTAATGACTTTGGATACTAAATACAATATTCATATAACTGCAATTTTTTAAATGTGTACTTAGATGAGGGTTAATTTGCCACGTAATTCCTTTTCCCAAATTGGCTAGACTGAGTGTTGTTATTTCTGAAATTTCTTTCTTCCTATTATAACCCTTGGTTTTTTTTTCTTTAGATATTCTTCTCTGTTTCACTTAAGTGCTGGAATAACGTACCTTGTTTGTTAAGCGCGGTGATATAAGATGCCTGCTTATAATGTTCCAGTAATTTCCTCAATTTCTAATTTCTGGTTTCACAGCCTGGGTATGCCAGAAGTTAAGTAAACAATTCTCTGTAACGTCTGCAACTTCCCCCGTTAGGTGATAAGCATTTATGGGAGGATGAAATAATTTTATGCGTTCATTTGATGTATTGACGTAATCTGTTCAATTGGCTTTACCTATAGTGGAGACGAGTCGAAGGTATTCAATACTGTGTATCCGTTCAAGTAGTATGCACCAATTATCACTCCCATAAGGAGTTTGTTTGCTGACCCTCTCCCAATAATGGTGGTTACGATTTGGATCATAACCAGGAGAATATCCAGATTTTTCTTTACTAGAAAGTCTGCGTTTTCAAACAAGGAATTCCCTCTACAGTATTGCCTCTTGTGTAATTCCCTTAGGAGCAAGATCATGTTGCGCAAGATGTAACACTGTCGAGTGCCGGAAGGTTTTCTTTTCCTTTACGCTAAAACTGTAGTATGCAGATCGTACGTACGTAGTGCCAGTGTTGTTGCTGCTAATGTTTCTTATTAAGAGTTTTCTGGATCTCGGTTGTTTGGCACTTTTCGCATATATTAGTAATGCTTTAGTCTTTAAATTTTCCCAGTATTGAACTGAGAATGAAGAGTCTTTAATTATGTTCATTGTTAATTACTTAGTGCTATTTATGTTACCACAAGAGTCAGTTTAGCATAAAGATTGTTCTTAATGTCATGAATAACCTAATATTGTATATACTTTGTTCTGTACAATTGTGAGATAATTTGTATTTTTTTTCTAGTGCTGTGCAGAATTTTATTGTTAACTGCCATTGGCAGTAGCTGTTAGCTGAGTAACTGAGTGAGGAACTGTGCACAGTACTGCTATGAATTTTCAGGGTCTGATCTTGGTCTCGTTGTGGAGTAACATTTGCAGCATTGAAGTTTTTGTCCTTTTCTGATATTTTTTTGAAAACCTTTTTATGGAATATCTACTGGTATCAAAATGTTTAATATGGATTAATCTTGAAAAGATTCCACTTATTCAAGTATAATCTCTTGTTTGTTCGACTATGTTATTCAATATTTTAAATACACTGAGCCATCTGTTCATTTCACTACTGCGGGGTCTTCAGCTTATTCCACTGTCATTGTCGAATATAATTTATAACATCTGAATAGAGAATGCTCGTAGCTTTCGGAGGACTGAATCATTAATTTTCTGCGGACTGGACATTTGATGCCCAACTTCTTGTCCTGGCAAAAACTTAAAATTGGCTTGCAGATTTAACTGAAGACTTTTGTTAGTTTTTTTTGTAATCTAATGTTCTCATATATGGAATATTTTAATTGAAGACCTTTAAGACTTTTTTGAACTCATCTTTGGAATATGGAAAATATTTCTCTTGAATGTCGCTTGTTGAAAATTGCTCTGAATCTTAAATTTTAGAAACCTAGTGTTGTGCTTCATGTGCCTGGGAGTTGCTTATTAGGTCCTTTCTCAAAAGACGTCTAACGGCTTGCTAAATTAGGTAGGCAGAAGGGAATAAACTGTATTAAATCACCAAGTTAGTTGACTTACGTAGGATGTATTTTTGGTTCTGTATTTTTATTTTATTTTATACAGCTCTTCTTAGGTTCTGGTGTAGCTTATTCGTTAAAGAAGCAATACCAATACTTAGTAAATGTGTCTGTAAAATATTGTGTATAACTTTTATATCTGTGTCTGTAAAATAGTGTATAACTTTTAATATCAAAAGTCTATATAATATATTTTCCTGGATGTAGTAATTCTGCAGCCTTTATACAGGTTTTGCTTCTGTATAGTGCGGTTCTTGATACAAACTAATTTTCCCATATTCTTTTTTACCCAAGCAATGTTTTTGGATATATTTTGAGTTTCCTTAGTGCAGTTTGTCCTGTTTTGACGGCAGAGCATTTTCGCATTTTCATCACTGATATAGGTGTCCAGAACAGATTCTGTAACATTTTTGTTAGCACTGGATCACAAGAGTGAGTGCTTGTCTTGTATATTCTACTGTATTTCCCATTATCCAACAGGAGATATATAACACAGTATCACTAGCTGTCTTTTAAATTTTC
>NC_089791.1:27500-57500 GCF_040412425.1 Macrobrachium rosenbergii
GCTGCTGAGATATTTACTGAAGTCCATTTTGTTTCTGGAAGTGTAGTTTCTTGTTTTATTCTATTTTGACTTAATTGTTAGAGAGGCTGGCTCCAGTCATTTACTACTGTGAATGACGTTAATTCTGACTTCTTACTCTATCATGATGATGATGGAAGTGCTATCTTTACTACCAGGCCTGATGATTTTGCTCCTCTTGCCTGCCATTTCTAACTGGTGCTGCTGAACCACCTCTTTGCTCTTCAGACATTTTAGCAAAACTCCATTTGCTGTTTATGTAAATGATGACTAGAGAATGATGTTATTTTTTTGCTGTTTCCACGCTACTGGAAATGTAGTTTCTTCTTGGGGACACTACTGCATTCTTTTTTTTTTTTGCAGGCCCCTTTGGGTGTTGTGGAGTGTGTTGTTTCTTTTACAGGCCCGTTTGGGTGTTGTGGAGTTTGTTGTTTCTTCTACAGGCCCCTTTGGGTGTTGTGGAGAGTGTTTTGGTTTGTGGAGAGTGTCTGTTTCTTCAGGCCCCTTTGGGTGTTGTGGAGAGTGTTGTTTCTTCCGCAGGCCCCTTTGGGTGTTGTGGAGAGTGTTGTTTCTTCTGCAGGCCCCTTTGGGTGTTGTGGAGAGTGTTGTTTCTTCTGCAGGCCCCTTTGGGTGTTGTGGAGAGTGTTGTTTCTTCCGCAGGCCCCTTTGGGTGTTGTGGAGAGTGTTGTTTCTTCTGCAGGCCCCTTTGGGTGTTGTGGAGAGTGTTGTTTCTTCTGCAGGCCCCTTTGGGTGTTGTGGAGAGTGTTGTTTCTTCTGCAGGCCCCTTTGGGTGTTGTGGAGAGTGTTGTTTCTTCTGCAGGCCCCTTTGGGTGTTGGGTGTTGTGTTGTGGAGAGTGTTAGGGTGTTGTGGGAGAGTGTGTTTCTTCCTGGGTGTTGTGGAGAGTGTTGTTTCTTCTGCAGGCCCCTTTGGGTGTTGTGGAGAGTGTTGTTTCTTCTGCAGGCCCCTTTGGGTGTTGTGGAGAGTGTTGTTTCTTCTGCAGTTGTTTCTTCCTTTGGGTGTTGTGGAGAGTGTTGTTTCTTCTGCAGGCCCCTTTGGGTGTTGTGGAGAGTGTTGTTTCTTCTGCAGGCCCCTTTGGGTGTTGTGTTTCTTCTGAGAGTGTTGTGGAGTGTGTTTCTTCTGCAGGCCCCTTTGGGTGTTGTGGAGAGTGTTGTTTCTTCCTGCAGGCCCCTTTGGGTGTTGTGGAGAGTGTTGTTTCTTCTGCAGGCCCCTTTGGGTGTTGTGGAGAGTGTTGTTTCTTCTGCAGGCCCCTTTGGGTGTTGTGGAGAGTGTTGTTTCTTCTGCAGGCCCCTTTGGGTGTTGTGGAGAGTGTTGTTTCTTCTGCAGGCCCCTTTGGGTGTTGTGGAGAGTGTTGTTTCTTCTGCAGGCCCCTTTGGGTGTTGTGGAGAGTGTTGTTTCTTCTGCAGGCCCCTTTGGGTGTTGTGGAGAGTGTTGTTTCTTCTGCAGGCCCCTTTGGGTGTTGTGGAGAGTGTTGTTTCTTCCGCAGGCCCCTTTGGGTGTTGTGGAGAGTGTTGTTTCTTCCAGGGCCCCTTTGGGTGTTGTGGAGAGTGTTGTTTCTTCCGCAGGCCCCTTTGGGTGTTGTGGAGAGTGTTGTTTCTTCCGCAGGCCCCTTTGGGTGTTGTGGAGAGTGTTGTTTCTTCTGCAGGCCCCTTTGGGTGTTGTGGAGAGAGTTGTTTCTTCCGCAGGCCCCTTTGGGTGTTGTGGAGAGTGTTGTTTCTTCCGCAGGCCCCTTTGGGTGTTGTGGAGAGTGTTGTTTCTTCCGCAGGCCCCTTTGGGTGTTGTGGAGAGTGTTGTTTCTTCTGCATGCCCCTTTGGATGTTGTGGAGAGTGTTGTTTCTTCCGCAGGCCCCTTTGGGTGTTGTGGAGAGTGTTATTTCTTCTGCAGGCCCCTTTGGGTGTTGTGGTGAGTGTTGTTTCTTCTGCAGGCCCCTTTGGGTGTTGTGGAGAGTGTTGTTTCTTATGCAGGCCCCTTTGGGTGTTGTGAAGAGTGTTGTTTCTTCCGCAGGCCCCTTTGGGTGCTGTGGAGAGCGTTGTTTCTTCCGCAGGCCCCTTTGGGTTTTGTGGAGAGTGTTGTTTCTTCTGCAGGCCCCTTTGGGTGTTGTGGAGAGTGTTGTTTCTTCCGCAGGCCCCTTTGGGTGCTGTGGAGAGCGTTGTTTCTTCCGCAGGCCCCTTTTGGGTGTTGTGGAGAGTTTTGTTTCTTCCGCAGGCCCCTTTGGGTGTTGTGGAGAGTGTTGTTTCTTCTGCAGGCTCCTTTGGGTGCTGTGGAGAGCGTTGTTTCTTCCGCAGGCCCCTTTTGGGTGTTGTAGAGAGTTTTGTTTCTTCCGCAGGCCCCTTTGGGTGTTGTGGAGAGTGTTGTTTCTTCCGCAGGCTCCTTTGGGTGTTGTGGAGAGTGTCGTTTCTTCTGCATGCCCCTTTGGGTGTTGTGGAGAGTGTTGTTTCTTCCGCAGGCCCCTTTGGGTGTTGTGGAGTGTTTTGTTTCTTCCGCAGGCCCCTTTGGGTGTTGTGGAGAGTGTTGTTTCTTCTGCAGGCCCCTTTGGATGTTGTGGAGAGTGTTGTTTCTTATGCAGGCCTCTTTGAGTGTTGTGGAGAGTGTTGTTTCTTCTGCAGGCTTTTTAATATTCTCCTGAGTTAGCTACCTTCTTCATGAAACTTTCGACGGTGACCTGTTGAAAACTGCCATATTTTTAGTGGTTCCCTGTCACTGAAACCAATCTACTGCAGGTTCCTTTGATATTATTGATGCTGGGAGTGCCATCTTTTGAGCAAGACACTTTGAGGCCAATTTTCTTAACCGCTGGCTGTTGATAATGGGAATGTCATTTCTCATTACTGGAAGATTTTTGTTTTTACTTATTTTATCCCTTCTTTTGCTGTACACAGTTTTCCTCTACAGAACATTTCTTCAGCAGGCTTTGCCTGTTGTTGCTAGAAGTTAAGAGTCTCATTTTACAAGTGTTCTTTCCTGACGGTGCTGGAAACTCTGCCTTATTTATGTTTTTTTTTTCTTTATGCTGCTTTGTGGAAACAGTTGCTGCTTTCTTTCTTGCAGGCCATTTTATTATTCCTGCTGAAAATCCATGTTTTCTGCCAGTCCTTTTGCTGCAGGGTAGAGGGCCATTTCTTAGAGATCTTTTGCTGCTGGAGTGCTGGTTATCTGCATGCCCTAGGTGCTGCTGTGCAATATTGCTGAACTGTGTATACTTCTTCAGAGAGCCCTGTTGCCATCTCTTTTGAAGGCCCTTATGCTGGCGGGTGCTGCTGCTTCTGGGAACAGATCTATTAACCTTTTTGCTGTTAAGAGTTCAGTTTTTAATGAATACTTTCTTCTTGCAGTGATGTTGCTCATGCAGCCTGATCTTCTAGCAAATGGCTGTTGTGTAGCTACTGCATCAGGCCACATTGTCCTGCCACTACTGATGTTTGCGTTAATTTTTCGTTCCTGAATTTTCATTACCATCTGGAAAAGAAAATGTTCATATTCTAAAACTCCAATTTGTGTATTGCAAATGAATAAAAATATAAAAGCTTAAGCATTTTTCAACCTCAGTGCTCTACAAAATTATATTCCATGGTGAACAAAAATACTGTTGCTGAAAGTATAAAAAATGAGGTTTTAAATCCTGAGAAATGAAGTGGGAGAACACTCGGCTCAGTTAAAAAACTTTGGTACTACATGTAAAAAAATAACTAATCTGGTATTTGAAGTCAAAAGAAATACCTTAGAATTTAGAAGTACCCTCTTATTGAATGAAGCAAATATATTGTTTAAACAGGAAAAAAACTATTGACAATTCATTCAAATGTGATGTTAACCTGAATCCATAATAAATAATCATTATCAAGGGGGATATCTTTTATTAAGGGGGATATTTTTCATTCATGGTTTCATTTTAAGTTCTCAGTCTTATTCTCTTCATAAACTTGACGAAACGCAATGCTTCCCCTGACCCCCCACACAATTCATTCAAATGTGATGTTAACCTGAATCCATAATAAATAATCATTATCAAGGCGGATATCTTTTATTAAGGGGGATATTTTTCATTCATGGTTTCATTTTAAGTTCTCAGTCTTATTCCTTCATAAACTTGACGAAACGCAATGCTTCCCCTGACCACCCACACCCAAGGAAAGTTTAATTTTAAGTCTACTTAAAACATCCACAAGCATTATAACTTGCAATACACAGGGTCACAAGAATGCTTCTCATAAATTTCCCTGATGTTAAGAAAAATTCGTAATTTAAAAAAAAAAATCCTGTAACCTCTAAGGAAGTGCACTATCGTATTAAGACACTGACCCTTTTCTCAGCTCCTCAGTGTTTTTTTGAAGGTCAGATGAAAATGCTACAGTAAAATTATTTCATAAAACTTCCGCATTACAATCCTTGTCGGAAAAATCCTTGAATACACAGCTATGCACTTGAGGTTTGTCCTATAGTCTTGCCACAGTAAATGTACAAGAAAAAAAAGGATATGGCAGACACTAATATATAATAAAAGAGCACCTTAAGGAAAAAACTTAAATTCATGGTAATGTATAGTGCAACAAAAAATCTAAACACACTAAACCTTAATCTCTCACCTTGGTAAAACGTTTCCCTGAAGACTGGTGAATTAACTATCGTTTAAGATCGTATCCAACACCATTTTCAACTTTAAGCAACAACTTCCTATTGGAGTTTTAAGCGTAGATAGATAATGTCTGTAAAAATGTCAATGTTAGTTAAGTAGCTGAGCAAATTATCAAATCCGTAATAATTAAGAATGCTTGTTACCACGCTTAAATTCATCAAGAACTTGCTCTATTCGTTAATGGTCCATATGACCCACCTAAAAGATTTTCATATACAGTAGGTGTTCATTTTATTATATAGTACTAAATGAGACGATCTCTAACCCAACCATACATTTGACAGAAGGCCTTTGATTAAAAAAAAAAAAGCTTCAACGTTGTAGGTTGTAAATTCAGAATAATTTGCTGTTAGCTTATACTAATAACCTGGAGTACAACACGGGAAAATGCAACTAATGTTTACTAAAAATTTATTTTCCACCAGGAAATTTGTTTAAACAAAAGCTCGTGTAGCTTCTAATTTTAGTTTCCTGGTAAAAATGATCCACATCCTTGTATAACATCCGCTGATCTGCCTCTGAACGTAAATAAACAATCTGTGGAAAAAATATAATTAAGCATCACACTTTCACGATTAATAAATAGCAACGAGCACAAAAGAGAGAACGACTATAAGCTAATAGGGTAGTGCACCCGGAAAGAATAAGGCAGCCCGTATAAAGAGTAAATATGCTTGTAAATGATTAACGTAAAATTTGATAAGCTACATGCTTATAATTCCAAACTAATGGGAACTAATAGGATATTAAAGACATTCTCCCACTAGTTTCAAGGAGATTAATATGCGGCAACCCACAAAATATTTGGCGCAAGTATCGTATGCGGTCTAAAGGTTTTGCTATGGCAGAGACAAGCTGGAAGAAGTTCCACAATGTCAATTGCTATATGCACTATAATTGAAGAGCCTCAAACACTTATCTGCCCGAACTTTAATTAAAAAAAAATTTTCAGATCCTTCAGAGCAACACCTAACTACCACTTATAGAAAGATAATAGACTTTAATACACCAGAAACCTTTAAAGAAAAATTCTTCCTGAAAATCAGCCCAATGAAGCACTGTGGTCCATGATAAACAAGTTTTGAAATATTTGAAATACGGTGATTGTGCAAAATTAATACTTCTACTCAGTGCAGTATATGCTTCAGTAGTTTACGAAATTAAGATGAAGTTTTAAAAATGATTGACATTTCTAAATGAGCAAATTAAAACTGCAATCTTCATCAAAGCCAATGATTGACATTATTTACAATATACTCAAGACTAACGCGGCTTTAGGAAAGACACGTAGAGTGCAGTTTATTTTTCTATGAAGTAGTTCTACCAGGTTAAAACAAAAAAAGTTGAATCTACTAGCTGAATCTACAAGAAACGAGTGCACATTAAGATTTTTAAAAAATTAATTACTTTAAATTAAAGAAGTATATATACTGCAGATGCAGACAGTAGAGAAAGCAAGGAACTGGAAACGTCGAATTAAAACAGAAAAGGAAACACTCATACCTCACAAAAGTTTGCACGCACGTTGTACACCTGATCACAATGACTGTCGATGCTATAATGGTTTACTGAATTAGTTAGAGCTCTCTTAATAATATAGCCAAAACTATGATGAATAAATTAAAGCCCAATCTGATTGGACCCATTCTTGGCTGCACTGGTTGCTTATTGTAAAGTAACAGAATATGTAAACCCAATCATCAAAACAACGACTTCAAGAAATACACCACACACACACAGCATACAGGAAGGCGTCCATGGAGGAACATGGAAGACCATAGAGCAATGGAACCAATAAGCAATAAAGAAACTGAAAGTTACACGGCATACTCTACAACCAATTACGTTGCTTAAAGAATCAAGGAAAGAAAAACTACCAAAGAAAAAGATCAACTGGCGACCGAGAGAAGGGCCTCCAAAAACTAAAACCTTTAAAGAGAGAGAAAACATCAGAATGAAAGGAAAGTCTTACCTCCAGTTACGGAGGGTGGAGTCACAGGTCTCCCTTCTCCCTACCATCATACAACTTTATGATCCAATTATAATAAATCCCCCACTAAAGGCAGACTGATTTCTTCAGGATCCTGCGCGGGAAGCTCGCTGTGAAACTCTTGTATACCCTAGTCGTATCCCATCTCCAAGAATCCACCTTGATCAGTCTGAAACAAAAGCAGGTTCAAGGGAGAGTGGGTTTTTAATTAATACCAGGTTAATTTCTTAAATATCAGGGAATCACCAGTCAGTCTGAAAGTTAATGGGTAACTTCTGCATATGTATTAAAAAATGTTGCAACTTCTGCAATAAAATGTTGGATACGTTCAGTACTGGTATATTTGGCAGTTTTGTATCATCTAACCTATCCGAGCGGCCAATGAATAATTAGAGGAATTTATTTCTGGTGGTAGAAATTCATTTCTCGTCATAATGTGGTTCGGATTCCACAATAAGCTGTAGGTCCCTTTGCTAGGTAACCAGTTGGTTCTTAGCCACGTAAAATAAATCTAATCCTTCGGGCCAGCCCTAGGGGAGCTGTTAACCAGCTCAGTGGTCTGGTTAACCTAAGGTATACTTTAACATTTAACCTAACCTATCAAGAGTGTGAAGTCCACCAAAAAATCATTCCTTGGTCGACCACCAGACCACGGCAAACTAGTTGGGAACCACTGCACGGTTAGGGCAACTTGCAAACTAGACCAGACACTATAGAAAATGTTTGACTTAACGTCTTTATGATTTGTTGAAGAAAGCTATCAGCCATTGTATAATTTACAATTATTCATTACGTGACAGCTTTTTGGGACTGTGGTAACAAGAACATTAAGCTTGGATTAACCTGGGCTATTCGTACATCCACTAATTGCTCTACTCGTGATATAACTTTAGCTTTTTTAAGCTTAATTTCATTCTAGATATGTATCCTGCTATTATTTAGAAGATGAATCTTATTCTTAGTGATAGCATTTCAAATTCCTCATACCCAAATAACACCAATATGATGCAGCTTGGAGTGGGCTACAAATAGGCGTTTACCACGACTTCCACGAGGCAGTTTATTTAAGATTTCTTTGGAGCACAGTTTTATTCTAAATAACGAAAATTGCTTTAAGGCAGTTCTTTTTCAGTCATCCTACAATAAACTTTTCTTTGCCTAAAAGGGATAAAGGAATGGTTATACAACCATTTAGGTCGAATGTCTGTTGATTTACAGCGCTACTATCCTATATATGGCGTACCAGAAATTTGTTCCAAAGCTATTGGTTTCTCCTTTAAATATTAATATGTCAACAAAATTCATTGCATGATTAACTAGCATACGTACAACTGCAAGCTAAACAAGTCTATTATCTTCTAACTTACTAGAGGTAATCAGGGTATTCAACATAAAAAAGACAGTTTATCCTTTAAAAAGTATATCTTAGTTTAACCAGACCACTGAGCTGATTAACAGCTCTCCTAGGGCTGGCCCGAGGGATTAGATTTATTTTACTTGTCTAAGAGCCAATTGGTTACCTAGCAACGGGACCTACAGCTTATTGTGGAATCCGAACCACATTATGACGAGAAATGAATTTCTCTCACCAGAAATAAATTCCTCTAATATTCATTGGCCGGTCGGAGAGTCGAACGCTGGGCCAACAGCGTGCTAGCCGAGAGCTCTACCCACCTCCCAATGAAGAACTGTATATCCTTAAGCATAACTGAGCTTATTTCTAAATCACTCAAAAAAGTGATGGTAGGCAGTAGAAATGTAGTAGAAATCATCCAACGATTTGTGATCGACCCCTTGGTCCTAAGATTCAAAATTGTTAAGTTTCCACTGACCTAAATGTAGCATCTTCCATTAAATTAAGATTTTTTTTCTTATAGAAGAAACCTCAATTTACAACATCGGATACGACGAACAGAACAAATGTGCCTTAACACATACATACAGAATATGTCTTATGTCTTTACACTAGGTAAACATACCAGCCACTGACTAACGGACTATCCCTTTTATGTGCATCTATGGACGATAACCTAAATTTGTACAAAATTTGCATGAAACTCCTGCAATATAACATATGTTTAACAACTATTGCAGACGGGCAGACAAATATACAGTCTTCTACCCTGCACATCACATACTGTATATGGGAGTTGGTCTACCTTTGTACTAAAAGTGATTTAAACTCTTTCAACTATAAGCATGAGAGACGCAGTGGCCCACAAACAATACGAAAAGCTGGGATTCACACCAGTATGATGAAAGAAATTTCACGAAAAGGAGTTCGTTGGGTATGACAGTCTTTCGGGGTTATGACATATCCTTTCAAAAGAATATTTAAGGCCTAGTTACGTTAATTTTGGCAGTTACATATTTACACGAATCCGTAATTTGTGACAATTCCTTTCATTATCGGTTTTAAACTAACTTTTTACCATACTACTACGGCTCGTCGGTAAAACTTTTAACAATCTTAATTCTTAGAATTATTATTCTAAATAAAGGTCTACAGCAATTTAATTCAGATAAAAGAATGGTACAGACTGCAGTCATTTGTCAAAGCTTCTAGTTCATAACTCAACCTAACAAATTTTCTAGTTTTATTTTAGTTTTCACATAGAATTACATAAATCTGTGTTTTGCTTTAAAAAAAATGTTTAGTTTTAAGTAATTTTCTACCATCGTTAGACCTTCAATTGGTCCACCTGGCATTCTCAGTGGTTTGTCAGTTTTCCTGAATAACTTCTCTTTGGTATCAACTCATTTTCTAATAGGGCAATTTTTAATCTCTTAAAAATCTCCCAAGTTGCAAAACTACATTCCTTCAGTTTTAGGTAAATTTGAATCTTCCCGGGCGCCGTGAATGTGTTACCTTGTACGCGAAAAAAATCTCTCGCTCCCATATCCTGTTGGCTCCGTTAAGCTGATAAGACATTTGTCCATGTTCTCTTGGAGCTCTTTCAGCAAATTTTGGTTGTTTATTTTAACTTTGTCGTGATGTAGGTGTAAGGAAAAATGATGACTACTCCCTTAATGTTCTCGACCAAGTACGATTCGAGATGCCTACACTGCTTTAGGCATTATGTTACACCTGAAGGATAACATGTACACAGTGGTAAAAGTGATTTATATAATTAACAATAGTAAATATAAAGTTAAAAAAAATTATACAATTTTTATTAGCAATGAGGACGAAGTGTATGACAAAATTATAATAACTACTTTGGTAACCATAACATTATTATCATTCCCCAAACAATAAAAGAATATAAAGAATTAACTTGCGTATAACAAAATCAATAAAGTGGTTGTAATATGCATGCACATCATCAAGGTAATTGTGGTACAGTACTAGGCTTCATCTTACGGCAACTGGCGATTTCGTTAGACCAGGACTCACTTATACGAGTGGGTCCTGCGTTAGACATGACACTCACGAGACCACTTCCCACCAGCGTGTCGCATCGAATGCCTCGCTACAATTAGCATTAAGTAAGACACAAAAACCAATTCCAGGCTCTGTGGAGGCGTGGGACAGGAGTCTCCAGCAACCAAGAGCCCTAGTTGCAGTTGAAGCAAATATTGCAACCGCAGACAAGGGTTCATTACAAGTAAAGAAACTAAAATTAATACTTCTATTCGGAACCACTAGATTGTTAACCCCCACCCACACAAACAAACAAACAAACAAACAAACAAACAAACTAGTTGATTTCCTTTGCAGTACGTCAGTACTGTATTTCATATTCTGGCTGAAAATTTATTAGGTAGCCAACGAACTTCAATGAGGATTTATTATTTAATAATATCACTATTACCAAACGTTGCAAAAATGCCAGCCATGGACCAGAGATAGCATAGGAATTCACCTTAGTCAAACTTTCATTTATTCTCCCTAAATTTCCTTCATGACGAATTTTATATTCTGGCTGAAAATTTAATAGGTAGCCAACGAACTTCAATGAGGATTTATTATTTAATAATATCACCACTACCTAACGTTGCAAAAATGCCAACCATGGACCAGAGATAGCATACGAATTCACCTTAGTCAAACTTTCATTTATCCTCTCTAAATTTCCTCCATGACGAATTTTGTCTCCACCTCCAACTAATTAAATCGATTTTAACTTTAAGGCTTAGAAAACTTGGCTCCAAGCTAATGCTATTCCCCAGTCTTGGACGTTCTTTTAATCCTAACCTGTTAAACCAGGACACTAAAGACTTTCGTTCCTTTCTAATGGGGTGGAACCTGATAAACACTAACTCCCTGTAAACGCAAATTACCTTCATGATCGAAATTTTACTTTCATTTCTATATCGGTACCTGAGCAATGCTCATGAGGTCGCGAACCGATAGTGACAAAAAGCAGCTTAAACTAACGGCAGCTGCAACAGATTAGCACTGAAAATTTTTCAATGCTGATAGCGTCTATTATATTAATTACGTAACGTCCCTAAACGGCAGACAAATTTTTGGACGAAAACAAAATGAACTGATGGTGAAGATAACGATTAATGATGAAAGAGAATACATAAAAAATCAAATTTACTAAATTCTAAGTTTCACTGAATATTTTTAGTTTACGTTTATTTCCTCTGCTTCGTGTACATTTAACTTTCACAAAGAAAAACGTCTGCAAACTAACTATGGGTTATGCGAATACATTGTTTAGCAGAAATCATTGCAAATAATAAATGTTAATAACTAGGAGGATATTTTAACTTTGTTAGCAGGAAGTTTTCGTACAGCCTTTAGAATATTTATTCTATCTTATCACCTTAATCCAAGGTTAAAGGACACTGGTTCTATGTATGTGCGGCCATAAAAAAAATATAATTATGGCTAAGAGGCTTTTTTTTCAAGCGGCCTAGTATTCGGTAAACGACGCACAGATCAAATTTAAAAATTAATTTAACGTGTAAAACAGAAGTATAAAAATTCAATATTTTTACTAATGTCTCGGTTTCAGGCAGCCTAACCTAAACTGCAATGCATCCTTATACTGTCTATTTAAGTCCCCCTTAAACTGAGAACTAAGGAAAGCGGGGAAGTTGATGTTAGTCAAGTAGAATTTCAAGTGTTTAAGTAGTTGGTCTGCTTTACGGGGACTTTAAATAAACGGTTGAAAAGTCTGGGCCAGAGATAAAGTATCCGGAGGATTAACATCGAATCTAAGTAATAGGATTATTAACTTTAGCACTGTCTAAATCAGCTTTCGAATTCGCGGCTCTAAATTTTAGTCACAATCGGAGGGAATATGCCCCACAACCTCCTCCCACCTCCCTGTCCCGGCTCCCATTCTCCACAACAACAGTAGTAACAGTTCATAATAGGCCTTCTCATAATCAGTCTCATTTAAGTTGTAAGAGTTAGACAAACAATATGGATGTTTTGAAGTTTTTGACACCACAGAATTAAAGCAGAGACCCTAACTGTAGCAGGTCCTCGTTGATCTCTCTGTACTTGCGTGAATCACAACACCAAACCTTTTTTAGAACTTGCACAAACAGAAAAAATTACAATAGTTTACGATGAAAGATTTCCAGGCAGATATATTTACTAATGACCTCTTTGTCTGCACAGATTTCACAAGCAAAGCATTTGAGGAAAAACAGGAAGACTATCCTTCTATCCTCGTAACCTAACAACTGTAGAGAAAAAAGCCGCAATTTTCTTTGGTTGCGTTTTACCGAAAACCCCTCGCTAATGAATGAAAACCACAATTTTCTTTGGTAGCGTTTTACCGAAAACCCCTCGCTAATGAATGAAAACCACAATTTTCTTTGGTTGCGTTTTGAATGAAAACCACAATTTTCAAAAAACCCTCGCTAATGAATGAAAACCACAATTTTTTTTCTTTGGTAGCGTTTTGAAAAAAACCTCGCTAATGAATGAAAACCACAATTTTTTCTTTGGTAGCGTTTTACAGAAAACCCCTCGCTAATGAATGAAAACCACAATTTTCTTTGGTAGCGTTTTACCGAAAACCCCTCGCTAATGAATGAAAACCACAATTTTCTTTGGTTGCGTTTTACCGAAAACCCCTCGCTAATGAATGAAAACCACAATTTTCTTTGGTAGCGTTTTACCGAAAACCCCTCGCTAATGAATGAAAACCACAATTTTCTTTGGTAGCGTTTTACCGAAAACCCCTCGCTAATGAATGAAAACCACAATTTTCTTTGGTAGCGTTTTACCAAAACCCTCGCTAATGAATGAAAACCACAATTTTCTCTTTGGTAGCGTTTTACCAAAACCCTCGCTAATGAATGAAAACCACAATTTTTTTTTTCTTTGGTTGCGTTTTACGAAAACCCTCGCTAATGAATGAAAACCACAATTTTTTCTTTGGTAGCGTTTTACCGAAAACCCTCGCTAATGAATGAAAACCACAATTTTCTTTGGTAGCGTTTTACCGAAAACCCCTCGCTAATGAATGAAAACCACAATTTTCTTTGCTAGCGTTTTTACAAAAACCCTCGCTAATGAATGAAAACCACAATTTTCTTTTGGTTGCGTTTTACCGAAAACCCTCGCTAATGAATGAAAACCACAATTTTCTTTGGTAGCGTTTTACAAAAACCCCTCGCTAATGAATGAAAACCACAATTTTCTTTGGTAGCGTTTTACCGAAAACCCTCGCTAATGAATGAAAACCACAATTTTCTTTTGGTAGCGTTTTTACCGAAAACCCTCGCTAATGAATGAAAAACCAATTTTCTTTGGTTGCGTTTTTACCGAAAACCCTCGCTAATGAAAGAAAACCACAATTTTCTTTTGGAAGCGTTTTACGAAAACCCTCGCTAATGAATGAAAACCACAATTTTCTTTGGTTGCGTTTTTACCAAAACCCTCGCTAATGAATGAAAACCACAATTTTTCTTTGGTAGCGTTTTACGAAAAACCCTCGCTAATGAATGAAAACCACAATTTTTCTTTGGTTGCGTTTTACCGAAAACCCTCGCTAATGAATGAAAACCACAATTTTCTTTGGTAGCGTTTTACCAAAACCCTCGCTAATGAATGAAAACCACAATTTTCTTTGGTTGCGTTTTTGAATGAAAACCCTCGCTAATGCTAATGAATGAAAACCACAATTTTTTCTTTGGTAGCGTTTTACAAAACCCTCGCTAATGAATGAAAACCACAATTTTCTTTTTGGTTGCGTTTTACCGAAAACCCTCGCTAATGAATGAAAACCACAATTTTCTTTGGTAGCGTTTTACCGAAAACCCTCGCTAATGAATGAAAACCACAATTTTCTTTTGGTTGCGTTTTACCAAAACCCTCGCTAATGAAAAAACCCAATTTTTTTCTTGGTAGCGTTTTACCGAAAACCCTCGCTAATGAATGAAAACCACAATTTTGTTTGGTAGCGTTTTTTCTTTGGTAGCGAAAACCCTCGCTAATGAATGAAAACCACAATTTTCTTTGGTTGGGTTTTACCGAAAACCCTCGCTAATGAATGAAAACCACAATTTTCTTTTGGTAGCGTTTTTACAAAACCCTCGCTAATGAATGAAAACCACAATTTTCTTTTGGTTGCGTTTTACCGAAAACCCTCGCTAATGAATGAAAACCACAATTTTTTCTTTGGTAGCGTTTTTTACTCGAAAACCCTCGCTAATGAATGAAAACCACAATTTTTTCTTTGGTAGCGTTTTACCGAAAACCCTCGCTAATGAATGAAAACCACAATTTTCTTTGGTTGCGTTTTACCAAAACCCTCGCTAATGAATGAAAACCACAATTTTCTTTGGTAGCTTTTACCGAAAACCTCGCTAATGAATGAAAACCACAATTTTCTTTAGTTGCGTTTACCGAAAACCCTCGCTAATGAATGAAAACCACAATTTTCTTTGGTTGCGAATTTTTCTTTGGTTGCGTTTAAAAACCCTCGCTAATGAAAGAAAACCACAATTTTCTTTTTGGAAGCGTTTTTACGAAAAACCCTCGCTAATGAATGAAAACCACAATTTTCTTTGGTTGCGTTTTACCGAAAACCCTCGCTAATGAAAGAAAACCACAATTTTTTTTTTTTTTTTCTTTGGAAGCGTTTTACCGAAAACCCTCGCTAATGAATGAAAACCACAATTTTTTTCTTTGGTTGCGTTTTACCGAAAACCCTCGCTAATGAATGAAAACCACAATTTTCTTTGGTAGCGTTTTACCCTCGCTAAAATGAAAACCCAATCGCTAATGAATGAAAACCACAATTTTCTTTGGTTGCGTTTTGCCAAAACCCTCGCTAATGAATGAAAACCACAATTTTCTTTGGTAGCGTTTTACAAAAACCCTCGCTAATGAATGAAAACCACAATTTTCTTTGGTTGCGTTTTTACAAAACCCTCGCTAATGAATGAAAACCACAATTTTTTCTTTGGTAGCGTTTTACCGAAAAACCCTCGCTAATGAATGAAAACCACAATTTTTCTTTGGTTGGGTTTTACCGAAAACCCTCGCTAATGAATGAAAACCACAATTTTCTTTGGTAGCGTTTTACAAAAAACCCTCGCTAATGAATGAAAACCACAATTTTTTCTTTGGTTGCGTTTTACCGAAAACCCTCGCTAATGAATGAAAACCACAATTTTCTTTGGTAGCGTTTTACCGAAAACCCTCGCTAATGAATGAAAACACAATTTTCTTTGGTTGCGTTTTACCAAAACCCTCGCTAATGAATGAAAACCACAATTTTTTTTTGGTAGCGAATTTTTCTTTGCAGCGAAAACCCTCGCTAATGAATGAAAACCACAATTTTCTTTGGTTGGGTTTTACCGAAAACCCCTCGCTAATGAATGAAAACCACAATTTTCTTTGGTAGCGTTTTACCGAAAACCCCTCGCTAATGAATGAAAACCACAATTTTCTTTGGTTGCGTTTTACCGAAAACCCCTCGCTAATGAATGAAAACCACAATTTTCTTTGGTAGCGTTTTACCGAAAACCCCTCGCTAATGAATGAAAACCACAATTTTCTTTGGTAGCGTTTTACCGAAAACCCCTCGCTAATGAATGAAAACCACAATTTTCTTTGGTTGCGTTTTACCGAAAACCCCTCGCTAATGAATGAAAACCACAATTTTCTTTGGTAGCGTTTTACTGAAAATGCTTCGCTAATTAAACTTATCCATCTTCCCCACAATTATCACTGACGATTAATTTCTTTAACAGGAAAACCAAAATCGCCAATTTCCAGCTCTTAACCACATGTCATATCAATTACTTAACTACACTTCCCAAATCCGAAAAGGCAGTCATTCGCCTTTATTTATAGCCATTTTTATATATATTAAAGTAAAATCAAAATGAAGTAATAGTGCATGATCAATTCTTGTCAACCTACCTCTATTAACAAATGAGTGTGCAAACTCGTGAAATCCTCTCTTGGAAGGTGGTGTTCATACTAACGGCGAATTATGGCATATGGAAAACACTTATTTGAAAAAAAGGAAACGGCAAAGAAAACATGATTGTGAACCTAATAATAAAACTTTCATTTTACAGGAAAACTAATTTAAAGAATTAATGTTCACAAAAGACATTAAATGTGCGACAACTTGTATCAAAACAAAGAGGAATAACAATTACTCTCTACATGATGACGAATTAAAGTGGAAGGGTGGGAGTTCCCAAAATTTTTATTTTGCATTCCATGCTAAAAATTGCACACTATGGAAGAACGACCTCTACAAAAACCATTCAGTGTTATCTTCTGTGTTTTCATTGCAGACCACCACTTCACTTGACCACTTACAACAGGTCCCCCTTAAGCTTTTTAATGTGAGATTTATTGAAGAAGGAAGAAGAAGCGTCGAAGTGTAAACACGGCTGTGATTGTATTCCGTTCTTTTCTCAAGCCTTTCCCTGTCTTTTGATGGTTTCCTAGTGATGTAGAGTTGCTACAGGAATCATAAAGGTACAAGGAACCAATAACTGTAAAGAGTTTATAGTTGTGTTTAGACTTAGTTGCTTTTTGAGGATAAAAAGTGAATCAGTGGTCGTCCATCGCTCATCGCCGGAAAGGCTGCATGCCCCGAGGCTATGAGTGACGTAAGCCGTGAGACCGCCCAACGATGACGTCACGATTCTATCCTCAAATCAGGAGAAAGGACTCCATTGGGTTGATTTTTTCAAGCAAACCTGACAATGAAACAGTTTGTAGAGTAATTTTTGAGATTCTTGGAATTGAAACTTGCGACTTGATAGGATTCCAGTTGATGCCTAGGAATAGGTTTATCATGAAATTCAGCTCGCGCGTTATATATGAAAAGTTCATCAGTGAATACGATGAGAAGGAACTTCAGATCGGCAATGGGATTACTGTGAAAATAGTGAACATGGGAGCAAGCTACTCCTTTGTATCAATCAGATAGGCACCTTTTGACATGGACAACCACATGATAGAATCCGTACTTGAAGGATATGGAAAGGTAATATGGATAAGGAATAACCAACACACGCTAGGGAAAGGAAACGGTTTATTGAATGGGATAAGAACAGCAAAAATGGAAATCAAGAATAACATTCCATCGTCTATTAGGATAGCAGGACATTCGGTGTCCTTCATGTACAGCGGACAGAGCAGAACCTGCTATATATAAATGTGGAAGTGAAGATCATCTAGTGGAAAACTGTGTCACAGAGAAGACATTAAGGGAGGAATTGACGGATAAGGAAACGCACTTCCCGGAAATAGGAAAATGGAACAGGAAAGCGAAGGAGAATCCAGGATTTAGCGTAAAGGATCAAACTCAAGATTGCACTGGTGATAATGAAAAACATTTAAAACTGAACCAAGATAAAGAAATTCAAAATGCTGAAGGCAACACAGATGCCAACTCAAAATATTTAATTGATAAAGACAATGTCTCGGGTGACACAGATAATGATGATGAGTTAGAACGCGTAAGCATTGCAATGCCAGCTAATTCTACGCATATAAATGAATCCGATAATGAAGACATGCATATAAATGAGTCCGATAATGAAGACGTAACTGTATCTGAATATGGGATACAAAACAACATTGTAAAGAAAAAGAAACCGAGAAGTCTGATAAAACGGAAATAGAAACGATAGTGGAGATTCATCGTGAGCGAAATGATATCCGGGGAACTGTCAAGTATGGAAGCAGAAGCAGAAGCAGTAGGGAAAAGTAACCAGTCATGAGGGAGGAAGTGATCAGGAATAATTTCAACGAAAATATGACAACTGAACACAACGATATAGCAGAAGACATGTTGACCGCTGAGAGCCTGAAAAGGGAAATGATGAACGATGCTGATGACGTTGAGAAGCGGATTGAGGAATTTAGTCACAAAGAACAAAGTGAAGACAGGAATACTGAAAAGTGGAAAGTACATGTGGAAAATAATGAGAAAATGGTTATATCAAAAAAGTCAAGAAATGATGAGAGAAATTCGAAGGATGATCGTGAAAGAAAACGACGAAAGGTGAATAGTAAAAATACAAGTTCGCAATGGAAAAGTGGGTGGTTAACCTCTTTATAATCATGGCGCTGACGGTAGCCACCTTAAACGTAAATGGACTTAATGTAGTTAACAAACAGATGTGCGTTGACTCTCTCATGAGATTTCACAGAATTGATGTATTGATGTTGCAGGAGCATAATATTAAAAATGTCAAAGACTTGATTTACCAATCTAATGATTATGATGTCTTTATTAACTGTTGTACTAATTTGAAAGGTGGGACTGCAATATATATTAGAAAGTGTCCTAGCATTAAGGTCTTGAATCAGGAAATGGATGGAGAGGGGCAAGTAATTAGTATTAAGATTGAGTTTAATTGTATCATCATTCCTCTGCTGAACTTGTACGCTCCATCAGGAACAAACAAAATACCAGAACGAGAAGAATTCTTTCGAAATAAATTGTTATTTTATTTAAGGAATAACAGTGAAAACTTAATATTAGGTGGAGATTTTAACTGTGTGACCTCTCTTCGAGACAGTAGTTCAGAAAATGTTCATTTACAGTCAAAAGCTCTAAGGAACTTGATAAAGCAAGTAGGATTGAAAGACATAACCATAGGTTGTCACAAGTTACCTGAATATACTTTTGTTAAAAATAACTACGGGTCAAGAATAGACAGAGTATAATATGTTAAAAGACTATTTAACCATATAAAGTCATGGGAAACAATACCTATCAGCTGCTCAGATCACAGCATGGTTTTAGTTAAATTTAATGTACAAAATGTAAAATTTGGTAGAGGTTTTTGGAGGCTTAACACAAAAGTTTTGGGTTTTAAAGAAACTGAGGAGAATTTCAGTGTAGTTTGGAGTCATATTGTGGCTAGAAAAGGAATTTTTGATAATTTGCTATCATGGTGGGACTTTGCAAAAATGGAATGTAAAAAGTTTTTTATAAGAATGTCGAAAATGATGTCGCAAGAAAAATATGGACTTCTAAATATGTTGCAGGGAAGAATGAAACAATTGTATGCAAAAGCTAATGCTGGTGGAATTGACTTTGAAGAAATAAGGGTGATTAATGACAGAGTGAATGACATCCAGACAGAATGAGTTTTGTGAGGGCATTCAACTACGAGCAAAACTAAAAGACAGGGTAGAAGGTGAAAAGGTATCAGCATACTTATTAGGAAGAGAGAAGGATAGGAACTCGGGTATTTTTAGAGTTAAAACGGATAAAGGAGTTCTCATTAATACTGACAGTATTGTTTCCTTTTTTAACAGTTATTATAAAGAGTTATACGATAACGTTAATGTTGATAAAATTCAACAAGAGGAATTACTTAGAATTTGCAAGAATAAATTGGATAATGATGATGTAGATATGTTATCAAAGGAAATTGAAGAAGAAGAAATATGGGCAGCCATTAAGGGCTTTAGCATTGGAAAGTCAGCAGGAAAGGACGGCCTTCCTATTGAATTTTACAAAAAGTTTTGGACACTATTGAAACCTCACTTCATACAAGTAATCAGGTACGCTCTGAAGGAGGATTTGAGTAGTTCTCAGCATGAAGGCATTCTTAAGCTTATACCAAAGGGTGGGGACGTAGAACTAGCAGAGAACTGGAGGCCCATATCTCTTCTTAACGTAGATTATAAAATATGTGCAAAAATTTTAGCTAACCGTATGAAATTGGTAATGAATAAGATTATTTCATCTGAGCAGTATTGTGGTGTAAATGGAAGGTCAATTATCGACTGTACTAATATGATAAGAGATGTAGTGTATTATTCATCCGAAATTCATTCGAACTTGGCTCTTTTAAACCTTGATTGGTCAAAGGCTTTTGACAGGTGGATACGAAGTTCTTATGGAGAATTATGAATTGTTTTGGATTTCCCGGCTCCTTTATCAAATGGTTAAAGGTGTTATACAAAAACAGTCATAGCTATTTATGCATCAATGGGGTAATTAGCTCTTCGTTTGAAATAAGGGATGTCCCTTGTCCATGCTTTTGTTTGTAATATTTCAAGAACCCTTATACTTAGCTATTAAAGGTAATAAACAGATTATTCCTCCTCCACTACCAAATAAAAAATGTATCAAGCTTCAAGGTAGTTCAGCCTCCTTCACCCACTGACTACACCATTCCTTGGCGTCAGTCCATGTCCCGGTGGAGTCTGAGAGGGCTTCTCCATTTCTCATAAGTTGAGACTTTACTACACCCACAAGTGTTGAATCATCGGCATACTGAACAATCTTGTTTTCCAGGCCAACAATCTTATCACTTGCATACACTAAAAATAACACTGGACCAAGAACACTACCCTATGGAACTCCAGATAAAATAGGTCTTGGTCCACTAAAGATCCCGTGCAAGGCAATTTGCTGCTGCCTTCATTTAAGGAAATCTTGAAGTAATCCTAAAAGATATCGACCCACTCCAAGTTTCTGAAGTTTATAAATACTTTGTGATTTGCAAATCGAAAGCAGCACTAAAATCTATTTGAATTACTCTGCACTCAAAACCCTATCAGGTTCCATATGATGACAGGCCAAGTCTGAAGCATCACAGACACCTAACTGCTTCCTATGTGCATATAGACTTTCAGCTAACAATCCTTTCGATTCTAGGCACTTATATAGTGACAAAATCAGATTTTTTCAGTAACTTTGGAGGCACAGGGAGAACAGGGTGGCCTGTGAATTACTACAGTCTGCAGACATGTACAAAATAATAATTTTAAGTATCTTCCCGAATAAGGAAGATTTTTTCTTTTAAAGTTAAACTTTTCCTTGGAAACTTTTGAGCTTCTCACAGAAAGCGCTCATCCAGATTCATAGCAAGGACGCTGGAAGGGTAAATATTGGATGTGAACCTTCATCAAGATTCCTTGCCGGGACGCTAAAAGGTAACTAAGATATGAAGTACCCTACTCTGGCAGTACAAGTACAAGTACAAGGCTAAGCACAAGCACAAGCTAGTGCCAAGGCAAACAGTTGTTGTTATCGCACCGGATAGCAGCAAATATAGCTGCTTTGTGCTCCCTGCCCCCATCTCTAGACATTTCTGCTTCAAGATGGTGCGCACGCGCCATTGTGGTGAACAAACATGAACTCTCTTTAAACATATGTAATTAACTGTGGATGATTTGTTTGGTGCTGCGTCAGAGATTATGAGCGTGAGTCCAGATCGCTAACTACCGCCCTGATGAGCTGGCAGGCCTCAAAGTTATAATTGCTCCATCAACCTGCTTCAGTTTCATGGATTAACTTTCGTAAGAGTGCTTCGTCAGCCTCTGTTTGGGTGAAGTGAAACAAAAGTTTCAAAAGTGCTTTGTTATACCAGTTGGGTAGTAGTCATTGCTTTTGTGGCCGATCATTGTCAAAGGCCCCATGAAAAATCTCATACATTGCTTTTAACTTTAAACTCAATTGGGTTAAAGGTCGAAAGTGATTTTAATTTGTGAACTGTGTTTAATTGATCACAAGTGAAGTTAACCAAGATTTCTTAGAAGTAACTAGACTTTTCCTTTGATTATAGGTAACGTTACTTTTTCGCTGAATGTGAGTGGGTCCTTGGAAGAACGAAACGCATTGTCGAGCTGACAAAAGTGCAGTGCCAATTTTAATAAAATAATTAAATATTATTGGTCTGCATCTTTCTTTCCCATTCCACCCTATTTCCACACCTGTTTATATTTGTTGTATGTAACTTTGGTGAATATTGTTTTATTCGGTGAATGGCGCCCAACGTAAATTTCTTTTGACAACTCGTAAATCGTTCCGTTCTTTGGCGTTAGTATTAATTTAATGGTTTCTATAGTTCGTTCGCGCGTTTCCCGTTTATTAGCCACAGAATTTTCCTTACAATGTATTTTATATCAAAATAACGGTTCCAAGAAAATGGGATATATTTGCGGTTATGACTCGTGATTTACGGTACTTGCGCACAGTTAAGGATTTTGTTTTGCTTTGTAATTTAACGTAATCGTGATGGAAAATTCTTTGTAGCTTTAAGGCACTGATGACGGGGGTAGGTAAAATTTTGTTTTGATATGCATATTTGACTTTGTTAGCTCAACATTTTCTGTATAAGTTTTTTTCGTATAATTGTAACTTCCATTCTTTCGAAAATGGATACGGCAATTAGGAAGAGAGGAGGTCATAAAGGATCTATTACCAAGTTGTTAAGAACTTACTTAGAGGTTTTAGCAAGAGAGGATAAGCTTGAAATAATTACCCTGAGGGATAATTTAAAGAGTAATTTAGATAAAATTGACAAATTGAATGAATCGTTATGACCCTAATTACTGATGAAAAATTGACAAGGAAATGGTTGACTAACGATTATAGTCTTAATGTTTGTGAGTAAATTTTACGAATTGCAAGAACTAGACAAATGAAATGGTCTTCAGATGCAGGGAAACGCTTAGGTGAAAATGAAACATCAGTTTCCTTGCCTGATATTCGTTCTGTGAAATTTGATGAGGATCCTGCTAATTATCATAAATTTCTGGTTTTTCGTTTGAGAACTTAATATCGAAATTATAGTTATCTAGTTTTGAAAAGTTTTCATATCTCTCGAAACAATTGACCGGACCAGCGAAAACGTAAGTTGAATCTCTTTCAGCAAGACTTGGAGTTATGAAGCGGCAGTTCAATTTACTTAACAGGGCCTTTAGTGACACGCTTACTCAACAGTATTCTGTCATTTCATCTCTTGGTAAACTCACTCTAAATGATGATGCTGTAGATGCATTTAAGTGGATAAGTCAAGCGCGAGTTATAAGAGATCAAGTTAGCACATTAAGAAATAGACGCAAGGTATCACAGCCAATATTTTTGTGGAATAGCTTGTGTGATACATTTAAGAAAGAGTCACACAGCTATTACAGGTAAATCAAAACCTAGTCTCGATGAGATAATGGATAGCGTTTTGAAGGCTAATGATAAGGTTTGTGCAAGTTCGATCTGAAGGTGAATACAGTAAAACCGAAGGTATTATCTTTTGGCAACAAATGTAACTGACAGACCTGATGGCTTCAAGATATAAGTGTAATCTGTGTTTCTATGATAAGGAACCGAATGCTGGGGACCATAGACACTTAGTTTCTGCCCGAAATATACCGATCCGAAGGAGTAGAGTCGATAGGCAGGGCTATAAACTGTTGCATTAAATGTGGATCTTTAAGACATATTAAAATTGTGGACTAAATTAAATCCTTTACCGTAGGCACCATTAAATTTCATATGTCCTATTTATGCTATCCCAAGTCTTAAATCTGTGAGAAAGTATTGAAAACCTAAGTTACTGAATAGACTCTCCGAACAAGGTAAGAAAAGTTGCTATAGGTAGCAAGAATACTTCCTAACAATGTTAACTGCTAATTATAGTTTACAAATCCACTTAATGACAATCCTTCCTACGGGGATAATGTTCGTAAACAGGGATGGATGTAGAACTCCTTGATCTTTAAAGATTTAGGATGCAAACTACACCTTTGTGAGGGGTTCACCTGATAATATTCTTAACTTACAAGAGCAATTGATAAAGTCAAACTGAACGTAGGGGGCCAGCTCTGAAGAACGCATGATTCCTTTTAGTTGAGTTTCCCGTCGATATACCGGGTCAAGGTGAACAGGTGATTAGAGCAGTTTGTCTAAAGACCATTCGGACGGCCATAGACGTTCCTGGACTAAAGTCCGTCGGCAAATGATTTCCAACAGCAGGGCACACAGGTTAGCAGATATCAATTTGGATAAGGTTAAAAGATAAGTAGACAATATATCTGTATTGTTGGGCAGTGACCAAAATCATATTTTCCACTCGTTCAGCATAATTTCTCTGAAATGGGTAAACCGCCTTCGACTTGTTTTAATACACCCTCTGGAATTATGTTGGCAGGTGAGTGTGTCTCAGTATTTGAGTAATATTAATGGTTGCCGAAATTTAAGCTTTGATAAGCCCTTATGACTAGAATGCGGTTCAATTAGTTCTTTGCTTAAAGAAAAGGATTTTGACCTCAAGATTCAACGAACTACAGAAGATTGTTTTTGGACGATATGTTGAATTCTCTGTATGTTCATGATGATGCCGAAGTACTAGTGTTACAGAAGAGAAAACTGATTTAGTTAATAATGTTCTGTCAAGCATAGAAGTTGATACAAAAGTCTGGACAGTTAATTGCCTTTCTTTGGAAAAAGAAATTGCACCCTCTTTATCTCCAAATTACAACACTTTCCAATTTAATAAGGTATTTTAAATTCTCAGAAAAGCTTTCCCCGAAATTGAAGAGTGATGAGGTTATCCATCAACAATTAATGGATGGGATCATAGAACGTATTGATAACATAGCCACCTATTCTGGGAATAATGACACACATCATTTTTGGCTCATAATGCAGTTTTTTCGGGAGAACGTTGAATCCATTAGGGTGCAGGTAGTCTTCTTGTCAATTTGGGTGTGAGAAAATGCTGGTGCTGGATCTTTGTCATAACCAATGTTCACTGGTGGGACCTAGCACCCGGTATTTTCACTAGGTGAACAAAACTCTGCAATGAATAACAGATCTCAAACTGCATTAAGCAAGTATCTGATGTTATCGGCTGTTCTATGATCCCCATCAAACCAGTGATGGATATTTCGTAAACTCTTCAGGCCTCGAGGGAAAATTCTTCTCTGAATTTAAACTACTCTTGCTAGAGCCATGATTTGAGATAAGAAGTGCAGCTCTTTCCAAAAGAAAAGACATCTTTCTTTATCAGCTTCTATGAGGCATTGTGGCCCAAAGTCGGTTTCTTCTGTAACCTGTCTGTGTCATCTGATGTGGCTCAGGGAGTCAGCCTGAAATCAAATGGCCTGAATCTTTAGTGTCAAATCACTATCTGGCGCAAAGAATAGTGAGCTGCATTCAGTGTATGAGCTTATCTTAAGCTGGCAATGCTGGTTACACTACCGCAACATATTCAGAGATAAATAAAGCGTCGGCGATTTTTGTTTCGAAAATTATATGACAAGATGGAAAAAATATGTTTGGTCACTGCCCAGCAATATAGATATGTGACCTCTATCTTTAACATATCCAAGTGATATCTTAACAACCTGCTTTGCTGTTGAGAAATCATTGTTGGACTGGTGAGAACACGGCCGTCGAAACTGCTCTGTCTGTTCACCTGTTATCGACGGAAGCGTTTCTCGGTTGTTTTATCGGCACCTGCGGTTAGGTATCGGTGAACCCTACGAAGGTGGTTACGTCTAAATCTTCTTCGAGTTCTACATCCGTCGCCTTTACGAACATTATCCCCATGAAGACACGTCACAATTTGTGGTAACGGTGCTGATGACCAAGTATTCTTACCTTTCTTACTGTTCGACCTATCTGCTTTCACAATTTAGTTTTGAGCTTAAATAGAACATATGAATTGTGCGCCTGCAGCGGAATTGGTATTTATTAATATGAATCACATTGCCTCTGGACTAACCTCAAGCCTGCTCATTCACTGCTCGAATCGTGGCTCGTCTGAATACAGCATTAAGTTCGCTATCATAAGTACGAATTGCTGCTATCTTAATCTCAGGCTTGTCGACATTTATTGCAAAATAATACCTTCGGTTTACTGTATTCACCTTCTTGGTGAACTTGCACAACTATCATTAACCTCAAACACTATCCGCTCATCTCATCGAGTTAGTGACCTGTAACAACCGTGACCTGCTAAATGCACAAGCTATTCAAAATATTGGACGAATACTGCTGCGTCCTTTGTGTGCTAGCAATCTTCTTATAACTGAGCTTGACTTTTATCCCTTATCTACATCATCGACTATGAAGTTTGAAGATAATGACAGAATACTGATAACGTCAATATAAAGCACCTCGGTCATCATTAATTTCACACTTCTCCTCCAGTCAAGCGAGGTGACTTAGCATTTCATGATGTCCAACGAGAAGTATGGCTTTAAGCCAAATAAATACTTCGTATTAACTCTCAGCTGAAACAAAATTATGATAATGCTTGAATCATCAAGCCTGATGATTCAACTATCAGTGAAAATCGACCTTTTACTGCACAAGCATTCCTGCGTCTGAACAGCTGTTTGTCTGGATGCAGAATGTAATTACTACAAACGACCAAGATAGATGGCGCAACCATTTCCTTTGTCAGACATTTCATCGGCTCAGTGAATCGCCGTCGAACCTTCATTCAATTGTCATTTTATCACAGAGCCCTTTCTTTAAATCATCAAGTGACATTTCAGCTTATCTCTTGTAAAACTCTGTAAGTCACTTATTGACCCTTGTTCTCCTCTTCTTGGTACTTGCTATCTTGAGATGGAAGATTACAGTATACGAAAAACATTTTGAAAAAATGTTGAGCTAACAAACTGTACGTATCAAGCAAAAAATTTTGCCTACCCCGTAAATCGACAACAACTACAAGGCCTCATCGTACGTTAAGTACAAGCAAACAAAATGCCTTTGCGACAGTACTGCAAAATCACGAGTGTAACACAAGCCTTATCTCATTTTTGGAACCATAACTACGACAAACCATTGTAAGAAAGAACTGCGTGGTAACAAATGAGCGCATCTGAGGCACAAGCTATGATCAGAAACCCGATCAGACACCTGTCACTGATAAGCGATGTTCACCAGTTACGCTGCAATAAAACATAAACAGGTGTGAAGACAGGGTGAGTAAGGAAAGAAAGACAGACAATATTATTTATTATTTTAGTAAAATTGGCTGCACTTTGTCAGCTCGTGCATTCCTGTAGAACCCGCATTCGAAGCTAACATTCACCTGTCAAAGGAAAGTTCGGTCACTCTGAGGTATTCAACTTCGCGTGATCAATAGCTGCAGTTCAACTGAAATACTCGTTCTTTGCTCAATTGGTTAAAAGCAGTGCTGAAAGAAGATTGCCGTAGAACGCTGGCAAGCAAAGCGTGACGCAACTGGCCTGGCTAAGCTTGCTGGCTTTTGTTTTACTTCACCCAGGCTGACAGCTTGCTACGAAGCATGAGCTGGTGATGGAGCACTAACTTTGAGGCCTTGCCCTTTCTCGAGCGAAAGCGCGGATCTGCGACTCACGCTCTCTTGACGCGGCTATATCCGCAGTTAACGCTATGTTTAAAGAGAGTTCTAAAAGATCTCGGCGTCTCATCTTGGCAATGCTCAGAACGGAGGCGCACAAAGCTTACGCTTGTCAATGAAATGATACCAGCTAACTTGTTGCTTATTTGTGCTGTGCTGACAACTGCTGCTGTACTTGTACTTGCCTGCCGGAAGTAAAGCGCCATATCTTGAGATTTGCTGACCTGACTGAAGTTCTGGATGAAGTTTGGCTGTCAATCCAACGTCCTTATCGAATCTGGATGACAAACTCAAGGTAGCAAAAGAAGGCTCGCCTTCGGAGAATACTGTGACACTATTATGTGTTTACGTAACGTCTCTTATTCTATTCTCCACTGGCTTTACTATATAAAGTATAGAATCGAAAATTGACAGCGAAAATCTGTACACATAGAAGCTGATTAGTGTCTGTGATATGCTGAACGACTGTGTGGCTAGTCGAAGTAATCCAAATGAATTTAGTGCTGCTCATTTAGTAAATCACCAGTGTTATAAACGGGATGGTGTCTTTGGGATTACTTCAGATTTCGCAAGTGAGCGGCGTGGCCTTGCGCAGATGGTGGACCAAGACACTGGTTCCCTGAGCTGAGCGTTCTTCGGTCGGTCGTTGACACGGTGGCTGTGCAGTGATGGGTGACCCGACCTGGAAAAAACTGGGTGTTCGGTATGCGTGTTCAGCGCTGAACAGTAGGCTTCGCTTTGAGAAATGGAGAAACCCTCCCGAATCAATCCGGACATGGACGGATCGGAAAATGGTGGCAGTCGTGAACATGAGCGAACCGTGAAGCACTATAGACAGCGAAGATCTCGTAATTTCGTATCTCCGAGCAGATGAAACTTTTGCTGGTAACTATTCCGGTGTGACTTTGATCGCACTCAACGGCATGCCGTAATCTCAGCGCATGGCTCACGAAGACAGGCAGCCATTCATAGGCTTCTGTATTTACAGTATGACGACAAGGCTCAATGTAACCTGTTTTCGTTTTGTACTCGCTACAGATACTGTCTTCTATGTGATGTTGCTAGCAAGACATCTCATTTGGGTAAGTAGTTCATGGCGATAGGCGACTGAGTGACCAGTGGACAGTGCTTGTTTGTGCTTTTGTTAACATGCATCTTTCGCATTCTGGTGGTCTGATCTCGCTCTTGTCAGAAGTAACCAGTGTACGCAGTATGCAGCTAAGTAAGTAACATCGCAACAGGGCACTATAGGATTCAGGAGTGCTTAGTCACGCTATTGTTCTGGAGGCTGGCAGAAGAATGCCGTGCAGCAATTTAGAAATTTAACGAAGTCAATGGTTCTGCATTATCTGTTTGCTGATTCTTGCTGCTGTGTTGCACTCTCTTGCTGCTGCAGATCTGCCTTCTTTGAAGCGGGCTCAGAGGTGGCGACCCCTGTGGCTCTTGTTCCCGCCTTGAATGGAACCGTCATTCTGAGTAACAATAATAACAATAACAATAATAATAGTAAATGTAATAATAATACTGAATATTGACGTCCACCTGTATGCTGGGATTTAGCACTGAATAAGTATGATAATCTTTAACCTACTGAGAAGGCAGATAACAAATCAGAAGTTATTACTCTGTCAGCATTTACATCTCCTGACCTTATGCTCATAGCATGTGTTATGGCTATTTCTATTTAACACTAAGGTATTTATTCACTTTGGTGTGTCAAAGGTCTGTTTTCTCGAGCGTCTGGCATCTGCCTCAGTTTGAGTCTCTCTCGTACTCGTATCTTAGCAGATTACCTTTTCACATGGTTATGACTAATCCTGTCATTTCAGCCAACCATGGCCATTCAATCCCGCTCTGCAGTCATGGAGAACCTGCTGCCAGCTGTCACCGAGGGCAGTTATCGTGAAATGAGGTAGGCCTTTCATCAGTTGTGACAAATTCAACTGGCAATTGAAACAATTATCAGGGTCACACTAGGCGACCTGTGTTTGCAAGTCGACGAAACTACTGGCTTGCACAACTGCCCTCCATTTATATTCTGCTTTCATCTTACTTTCCACCTTCTTATGTTCGTGCTCATATGCAACAGGTTTCAACGACTCAATTATCTGCAATGTGATGATCCCAAGTGACATAGTCTAGTGCCTGTTCGATTCCGCCAATAAACCAGTTACATCAGTACAAGCGTGCTGAAGTTGATCTCGGGCAGCTCGTGCTAAGCGAAATATCAGTGATTAGCTGAAGGCGTGCTACGAAGCTAATGGGATCGTACGAACACTTTTGTCTAACGGGGGCATTAATGTAAGACCATGAAACAGTCGCCTGCTGAACTAAGCGTGACGGTTGTGCATTCTGCTGGCTGTTAGCAAAAAAAAAAAAAGCCTTAGCATATGCTGCAGTTTTCATAGTAACTGCAAAAAATTTCCGAAAATGTTGCGCCTACGAGGCTGTAAACACCAGTAACATCTTCATATTGAGCTTATAGATTGGATGAATAAGCTATAGAACCGAAATTCCGCTATAAATCGAACACTCGAATGAGACAATCGTGCTTCCTTTCGCCGTCATAAATATGACTTTACTATTCTGACACATGACTAACTTCGCGAGCCCTGACCGATATGTATGCATACAATGTCGTATAAGTATTCAAGATATCGTATCATAACTAAATCTAGAGACCCAACACTTTTTACACACACATACATATGTTTGTAATACGTAATATATATATATATTTATATATATATATATATATATATATATATATATATATATATATATATATATATATATATATG
>NC_089791.1:65000-85000 GCF_040412425.1 Macrobrachium rosenbergii
GCTGTAATCACCTTGCAGAGATCCATTACTCGCGACTGTAGTAAATGTTAACATTTTTTAAAACATTTCGCAAGGCACAACGGGATTTTAATCCGTTTGGTTGTTCATTATTTAGAAAATGATAATAAGATAATCTGATTCATGAGGGGCACAAATTTCTATCTCGAGACAGAGAACTTTGCTTGATGTTTCTTTATTCCATATTCATTTCGGATTCAAGGCCTTGTGATGACAAACGAATCCAAAAAGTTTGAAGAAGCCGAAAGGTGATAGTCACTCTGGTCATTATGAACATACGTATCTGGTAAGAAGTCACCAGTGTGTGTGTGTGTGTGTGTGTGAGGTGTATGAATGAATTTTATCACCGTTAAACTACAAATAATAAGCAATATCCACTTCGCTCTATCTTGGAAATAATATATATATATATATATATATATATATATATATATATATATATATATATATATATATATATATATATATGTGAGTATATATATGTATATATATATATATATATATATATATATATATATATATATATATATATATATATATATATATATATATATATATATATATATATATATATATATATATATATATAAAGCTTGCCTCAAAGAGGGCGTATGATAACACCTCGAAGTACCTCGACAACGTTGGTCAGCTTCAAGCCAGGCAGACATTATTCTCTCTCTCTCTCTCTCTCTCTCTCTCTCTGCAAACGCACTACTAACTAATCTAGGAATAATAGCAATTCATAATATAAAGCCAGTTTATTCATAAGACTAACTGAGTAAATGAACGGGACCCGAAATGAAATGGTGTAACTGTGAGGACAGAGCCTCAACCCACAGATGAAAGTAAGACCGACCCATGCACAACATAATGTTTTCAATATTGACTAAATAATTCTCCACAACATATAAGTCAGATATTTCTAACATGACCGAAGTCATGTTTACTGTCAAAGTTCCCTTTAATTTTTGACTTCTAGCAAAACATCTGAGAATCAAAAAAGAACTTCTAAAACAGGCACGTGAAGAAATAGTTGTGGGATTTCTCCCATGTTACTGATTCAAAAAAAAAAAAAAAAATCAGGTCAATGCAAGATAAAGTAGCGCTTAGAAATCAAAACCGAAATAAAACAAATTGGCATAAAAATAAAAATAAAATGAAATAAAAACAAAGTGGCATGAAATAAAAAATGAAATAAAACATCTAAAGCATAAGCCATATGTAAAAGAAGCGCAGGTTCAAGACAAGAAAAATAGTAAGATCAGTTTCAGCACTTTGAAAATCAAAGACTTGGCTCACCTTACTGGCAGCTCGACAGCGCCCCAACAAAAAATGGGTCTTTCAGAAACAGCGATTAGCACCCGAATAATTAACCTGTACTTAAAATTTAAAATCTACACTTCTTTTGTTTCATACATCAGAGCAGACTCGCTGAACGAACTTTCGCCGAATATGTCCATAGCGACTTCAGATTGCCAGAGTCCATGACGTGGGGGCATCGTTCAAGGAATCATGCGTCGGCGGGACCCCTCGGGAAGAATGCTCCCTGTCTCCATGGGCAGCAAGCTGACCTTCAGGCCTCGTAAGCACTGACACGCGATTTTCACTCCTTAAGAATATCTTCGAGCCAATAAAATGCTCAACTAAAGGTTAACATGAATGTATTTATTCTTATACTATAATGTTCTCTCTCTCTCTCTCTCTCTCTCTCTCTCTCTCCTCTCTCTCTCTCTCTCTCTCTCTCTCCCCTCATATATATATATATATATATATATATATATATATATATATATATATATATATATATATATATATATAATACTATATATATATATATATATATATTTATATATAATATATATATATATATATATATATATATATATATATATATATGTATGTATATATATATATATATATATATATATATATATATATAATATATATAAAATATATATATATATATATATATATATATATATATATAATTTATATATATATATATACATATATATATATATATATATCTCTCTCTCTCTTTTATATATATATATATATATATATATATATATATATATATATATATATATATATATATATATACATGTATATTATATATATATATATATATATATATATATATATATATATATATATATATATATATATATATATAATGTTAAGCATATGCACCCCTGTGTATGCAGAGATTCATGTATGAGAAGAAAAACTGTATTCATCACTCAAAGTAAATATCTTGAAAATTCGGATATTATATCTGAATGCAGTTAAAATATCTGAACTAACCAGCCATACGTCGAAAGATTTTAGTGTAGAACAATTTATTTTCATTTATTTTCCTTTTGATTGGGAATCTCATTCAGCTATCAACTAGCTTAAAAGATCAGGATTCCATTTGTGCATCTCCAGTATTTTATAATTTGATTTCCAATTTGTGGCAAGAACAGCAGAAGCCGTCATTGTGACAGTCACTAGATCTGATCAGTAACGGTAAACAACACATCAAAACTGGTATCTGCTCGGAATGTCTAAAACACCCAACTAGGTGACGGCTACGTCGATATTGTGTATTATTATTATTATTATTATTATTATTATTATTCAGAAGATGAAGCCTATTCATATGGAACAAACCCACAGGGACATTGACTTGGAATTCAAGCTTCCAAAGAATATATGGTGTTCATTCGAAAGAAGTAACAGAAGGTAATGGAAAATGAAAAATAAGTTAATGATAAAAAATAAATATAAAAATAAGTAAATGATTAAAAATACAAAGAGAAGAGCATTAGGGTAGTAATGCATTTCATCGTCGCCTGAACTTTTGAGGTTCCGCTGGCACGACATCCTCAGTAGGGAGGCTGTTCCACAGTCCAACGGTGTGAGGAATAAAGGTCCTCGGAACTTCGGAGAAGTTCGACAGCGCGGCACATTGACTGCATATTGGTGCTTCTGCTGTTCACAAATAGGCCACTGTGGTAGTTATCTGGTTCGGCAACATAAAAGGCCTCGTAATCGCGATCTCCGTGCCTCTAAGGGGACCGCCCGTGAAAGGAAGCTGTTCAGATTCCATGGGACCATCCCTGGTTTGTTTGGTCTGACTACAGAAGAGGCCTTCCCTTCCGTGCAAGATCCAGGGAAACCTACCCGAAGTAGTTCTCTTCAAAGACAATTTCACTTAGGCTGTTCTCTCTCTCTCTCTCTCTCTCTCTCTCTCTCTCTCTCCTCTCTCTCTCTCTCTCTCTCCGTTAACGTTTATAATGAACTGCTCCCTAGCAGACTCTCTCTCTCTCTCTCTCTCTCTCTCTCTCTCTGCGTTAACGTTATATGGTGAACTGCTCACTGAGACACATTCTCTCTCTCTCTCTCTCTCTCTCTCTCTCTCTCTCTCTCTCTCTCTCTCACACACACATATAAAAATACATTGAAGAATTGAGAAGTTAAGGGCATTTGTGTTTGTTAAAATCCATACGTATCTGGTAAGTATGACCAGTTGAGTCTAACTATATATTTCAGCCTAAAATCTATAGAATTAAATACTCCTCTGTGATGGTGAAATGGATCTGTTCCAGTTCTAGTAATGTATCTTAATTCGACAAGATATAAGTTGCGTATGAGCAGGAATAGCTTTATACTAGTGATGGTTCAGTTCACCCCGGACGCTGTTTCGAACAAGGTCTAAAGAATGCCAAGGTCAGACCGTCTCAGTTACTGCGCATATTTGTGACGTCACTGGTATGTGGCCATAAAAGAAAACCAAGAAAACAATAAAATGAAGGGGTCACTATGGAATTGTTTGCCCCACACCCATTCTCTCTCTCTCTCTCTCTTTCTCTCTCTCTCTCTCTCTCTCTCTCTCTCTGTCGACGGGTTGAAAGGTCCCGTTAATCCTCAGTATTGCTGAATTAAAGGATCTGAATAACCCTCCATATGTCTCTCTATTGCAGTTTAGCTAATGCAGTAGGCTAACCGTGTAAATCCGGCTAGGTGTGTCTCTTAAGACAAAAATAGTTAGAACCTCATGTTCATATTTTACAATTTCTTCACATCATTCAACATAAAGACAGGATGAAGAATTCTCTTTGAATTTCGTGCTGTTTAATGAAGTACACAGAAACAAGCTTAAGTAAAACTTTTAAATCTTTATTATGAAGTTATTTTGTTAATTTTGCATACTTTCTCTTTTGTTTCTCTCAGAGACATGTTTTGTTAGGATCGTATCCTAAAAACCTTGACACCTGACTTAAATAGGGCAATAGCCTCATTAGGTAAATTTATATTGATGCATGTGAAATTAGATTTTGGTAGCGTCTTTCCCAGGTTTCAGTGACTTCTCTCCATGATAGCAGACAGAATTCTTTCCATTTTTGAGCTCACTGAAGAAACACTCGGTGTCATTAAGCATTTCCTGACTCCAGCCCCTAACATTCATGTCCAACTGGAGTTTTACATGTAGAACCAGGATGTTGGAACTGTAAATCTAAAGCTATATCCTAATGGCCTGAATCCTTCTATTTTCATCTCATTTCCAGTTCTAAGGGGAGTATAGCATCATCACAATCTTTATCTGCAATATCTTTCCATCTCTAAGTTGTCAGGATCAGAAATTAAACAAGCATAGCAGATAAACACAGTTCTTGGTCTAAGTTGTTCTAATTCACAATCAATTGCCTGTACACTGTTACTTGAACATTGCGATATATAGTGTACCATAGTTATATCCTGCCTTTTTCAATATTGCAGTTCTCAGCAACCAGCTGGCTTTCCTTTCCTAAGATGTGACCTAATTCTATGTTAAAGATACAGGTGAGGATGTTCATATGCAGCACCTTTGCCTTAGACTAACAAACCAGATGCTTCAAGCCATCCTGGTTTAGCCTGTATGTTATGTAAATGCCATTCTTGACTTGACCATTTCATAAGTTTCTTTAAAGACTCCGAAGATACAACTAATCAACTACAGAATTATTGTACACTTGCTTAATGACTTTCAGAGTCTTTACGTATCTATCATACGGTTTAATGTGTTTCTTTGTGCTAAGATGAAGTCAAATGCGTATCTGGATGGTTTTTTATCGAAGGGCACTCTGGGTGTCAGATCAAACCATGAGTCGCACAGGTGGATGGGTTGACTAGATCTCTTCCCTTTGCTCAAAAGTCCTTGTTTCCAAGTATTTCAAAATCTTCGCAGTTGTCTCAGCAGACAGTAGTTGAGCTGCAAGCGCACATTCATTCTTTCAACACCAGCAACAGTAATATGTTTATCGGATAAGCGTGTGTTGTCTTCAGATCCACACTTGCACTTCTCTTGATAAGTTCTCTAACACATCCTCGATACGTTTCTCATTCGGTAACTGAAAACCTGAATCTGAAGAATTGTTTCTTACTAATATGATGAGATGCAGGGCGTCAGCAATACATACACTTCCTATCAGTACTGATGGATTTGTGAATGAGAATTTTCCAGTCTATCCTAAAAATCCATAATTTCATTTGTGAGGCCTAAATCATTCACCATACCAACAACAATAAACGCTGCTGCTTCCACCCTCCCTATGATATCAAATAAATCTCTTTAGTAATATCAAGTTAAAATTATAGTATATCAACTGCTTCCATGGTTTAATAAGCTAATCGCGACACACTGAACCCGGTTTTGGAGGATATAAAATATCTGTTCCCTTATCGTATATACATGCTTGAGCTACCCCATTCATCAAATGAAATGATACATAAACAGTCAGTTTCGAACATTACCACAGCTTTAACCTTCAGTAAATTTATGAATGATGACAATATACCTGGCTCATCAATTTTTGACAACCATCGATTTAATGTTGTTTAGAGGCAATCTACATACTTCCCGCAAACATTTGAGCTTTGGGCTTAAACTACACCAGCATTTCTAGCCTATCACCAGACCAACGATGTATAGGGTCCCATTTAACAAATATTCGTTTGTGACTCACTGAAAGAGGTACCCAAGCAAACTTATCTTGGCTAACAAACTTTGCATCTCTCTTTTTGAAAGAATCCTCTCTTTCTTCCATTCTTCTTTTCTAGCAAAGCATCTCTTTGCTTTTGACAACCTCAGTTCCTTTTGCATCGCCAATGCGAAGAATTTTCTCTTTGAAGATTCATTACCAAACTGGTCCTGGTTTTCTGGGGAGGACTTGCGTAAAGTTTCCACTGGAAAATCCTACCCTAGTACTGTTCCTTCTCCTGTCGTTCAATTGCAGCATTCCTGTAAAATAATTTAATTATTTTGAAGATACCATAAATACTTTCATGTGTACTACAAGATACACTACAATTAACAATAATATAATAATAAGGGTTGCGATGATTTGTAGATATTCTTGTAACTGATGTAATTTAATAAGAAATTAAACTTTGTTAGATTCTGTAGACCAACAGTTTTCAGTCTCGACCGAGGATCAGAATACCTTCATTACTTTCTTGATTTGGAGTTAGGCGTAATGGTAGCAAGCAAGTTTCCAAAGTGCGGAGGCTCGAGATATTGAGAAAGACGATGTGTTTATTGAAATAACATACGTATGTGGTTCAAAAGTGACCAAATTCTGAATACAGACGGATAAAATGAATTATTTTAATATGCGGTCCTCAATGCCGTTCATTCGAAGCCCGAGAAATGTTATGCTATTTTCACTAAAGTTAGTTTTCCACAAAACAATGTCAAAAAAGATATTATTATATGAAAGCATCTTTGTTTTATAGCTGTTGTCTAGTGATTGAGAATCAAAACTAGTAATTAGAAAAGAAATGGGCTCAGTGTAATTAAACAAATAAAAATGAGGCAGAGGAACTGAAGAAGAGTAAAGCAAAATAAACGCACAGTCAGTTAGCACTTCTTCCCTTAAGTTTTAAACTCCTGCAGTGGGATAGTGCCATCAGTGCACCTCATGCAGTGCACTGTAGACATTACGTAAAGTTCTTTGCAGCGTCCCTTCAGCCCCTAGCTGCAGCCCTCTTCACTCCGTTTACTGTACCTCGCTCTGTTCTCTTACTTCCATCTTACTTCACTCTCCTAACAATTGATTCATGGTGCAACTGCAGAGGGTTTCCTCCTGTTACGCCTTTCAAACCTTTTACTGTGAATTTCCATTTCAGTGCTGAATGACCTCATAGGTCCCAGCTTGGCCTTTGGCCTAAATTCTATACTCTATACTATTAGTTTTATACCTTTACGTCTTGTAATACCTCAAGTCATTCCGAATATGGTTCATGGTGCACTCAATTATCCGACGAACTAGAAACAAAATGGAGCATAATTTCACTTTGTAGCGTGACAGACTCTCTCCGTGTTTCCTGAAGCAGGATATTGCACTCAGGGCCTGAGACAGTACTTGGGACAAATAGAAAATCATTCATTTCAGAAATGAAAACTAAGTGCATTCATAACTGTGCTTATATTTTTATCATGCATCTTTACTATAACTCAGCAAGTATTTAAGTGTACTTAACCTAGAAATGATGTCAGTTAAATGAAAAGCAAAATATTTCCACTTCAGGAGGGAAAACAAAGACGGTATTTATAATTACACGTTTACATTTCTTTATTAACATCTCTGTTACAAACAATGCAGCAAATATGGATGTTGTAGTTGGCCTAGAAATGGTATCAGATAATCAAAAGCAAAATTCTTAGCATCTTTGTATAATTTAGTGCTTCTTGATTTCTCTGATGAGACGTCATGAATTAATATCATAATTGGTATTCTAAACGACATTTGAAGGTGAATTCTCGAAGGTTTGAGACAGACGAACTGGAGATTCCCCTCAGCGAGGACCTAGATTTGAAATAGAACTAGATGACCCAGTAGGGGATCTTGCCGTCAGTGTACCTCACGCGGTGCACTGTAGGTATTACTTTCTTTGCAGCGTCCCTTCGGCACCTAGCTGCAACCACTTTCATTCTTATTACTGTAACTCCAGTCATATTCTCTTTCCCCCATCTTACTTTCCCTAACCCTCTCCTGTCAGTCGTCTCATGGTGCAATTGCAAAAGGTTTTTTCTATCATATTTACATAACAATATCTTGTTCTCAATTTATCTCTCAGCATAGATTGACCTCATAGGTTTTGTAGCAGCCTTCGACCCTAAATTATATTCTGTTTGTTAATCTAGGAACTAAATGAGAACAACAGCCTTTGGTATTCTATTTTTGTGGTTTCCAAATATATTGAAAAATCAGGAATGGTGTACATCATGTGTCCGTTGTATTTCCAATATGAATGTTGACTTCATAGATATAGTAACATAATTATTATCAAACGGAAAAGTAAAAGATAGAACACAATATGGAAAAATATTATTATTATTATTATTATTAGTAGTAGTAGTAGTAGTAGTAATAGTAGTAGTAGTAGTAGTAGTAGTAAACAGAAGATAACCCCTATTCATGTGGAACAAGCCTACAGGGGTCATTGACTTGAAACTGAAGCTTCCCAGAAATATAATTTCTTTTAGAAAAAACTTTACAGAAGACCTTGAAATACAGAAGCAGTCCGTTATTGTAAGAAAAACAAGACGAATTAATAATTTAATAAATAAACGGATGCAAATATAAAAGAAGCGGCAAGAGACAAGTTGGACACAGTGCGTAACACACGAAAGTTATACGAGTTGGCCAAATGAAAATCGTCTTAATGTGGAGGCTTAAATTTAACATCCTCGAAATTGCCAGATGGCTGGTGGGAATCATGATTCACGCCTTTCGGTCCAAATGTTAACATTAGTCGAAACTGGTATAGCGTTTAAGGTCAAATGCTTGCAAGCACAAACCAAGCAAAGAGGTTCTAACCAAGACCAGTCACATAGGCATTGTTTAAGGTTCTGTGCAATGTCCCTTTGGCCCCTAGCTGCAGCCCCTTTCATTCCTTTACCTCCGTTTACATTCTCTTTCTTCCATCTTCCTTTACACCCTCTCATAACAGTCACTTCATAGTGCAAGTGCAAGGTTTTCCCCCCTGTTACATCTTTCGGGCCTTTTCACTCTCAATTTCCCTTTTAGGAACAAGACAAAAAAAAAAAAAACGTCGGTGTGCATTGAAGAAAATAAATACTCAAAAGCCCAGAACATCTGCCATATAAACAAGTGAGGGCAGGTGTTGCATGGATGATACTGATTACCAGAGAATTGATTTTAATAATTGCAATGATTCATACGCGACTCAATGTGGGAAGCTTCATTGAAATTTTATGAGGCTTTAACGCCTCCGTATCCCTTTTCCATTCGATGACTAATTAGTTAGCGATTTCTCTCTTAAATGACACCCGGAATCGAAATGATACCCTCCTCTTAGATATTAACCCTGCTGGCTTGTTTGTACTAAATGTGTGTGAGTGCGTGTGTGTATGTATATAAATATGTATTTATGCATAACCTTTTACCACGTCACCGTGTATGTTTGTACACAAAAACACAAGACTCGATGGATGTGCTTGGGTATGTTTGAAGTGAGTCTATTTTGAGTTAGACCAGATATTCGATTAAACATCCTTAGTGCCACGAAGAGAGAGAGAGAGAGAGAGAGAGAGAGAGAATCAATAGGTTTTCATTGAAAAGGAAGATTCCCAGGATTTACCTGCGGTGGGCATTATTCGGTTTCAATGGTTGCTTGAATTATTCGAAACGATGAATAACTTCTAATAATATATTCTTCTGCATGAACCAGATCGGAGAAAAACGGCAACATCAAGTTTCTCTTTTTCTTCTTCGAAAATCAAACAGATGAAATTACAACTGACAAGTGGTAGTCGCGGTGGATTCAACCACCGCCCGGACAACCTATGAGAAGTTACTACATATCAATTGTAATTACACTTAGGTAACGTTTCCAGGAAGAACAGGCTGATACTAAATGGTATTTATAGCTTAATGTTTGTGAATGTATATATATTTATATATACTCGTATATACATAAACACACATAAATATGTAATTCTAATAGCCACAATGCCTCTTGACTTCTCGAATTCTTCGCGCTTTTCTGGATTACGCTTGTAACTACAAGCCGGCATCAGGCACGAAATTGAAGACTGTGATGCCGGTCGCGGGACACGAACCACGTCGCCTTAACCAAGAAGGAGGTCACGTTGCCGGCCTGGCTATTAGAATTTTATATGTGTCTGGTAAAGTGACCAGTAATTCTGCATATATATTTCAGCCTAAAAGCAATAGAAACGGTTGCCCACTTGGCTACGATGGTGGATGGTCCTATTCAGCTCTAATAAATATATCTGAAAACGACAGGTATATGTATGTACGAGGTAATAGACTTTATCCTTCTCGTGAGTCAGGTCGGCAACGTGACCTGTGGTTAAGGCGGCGTAGGTTCGTGTCCCGCGACCGGTAATCACAGTCTTCAATTTCTTGCGTCTGGATGTACAGCTTCGTAGTTACAAGCATCAAAAAAGCATAGCTTCGAGAAGTTAAGAGAACATTGTATTTAATAGAATTACATGTATGTGTCTGATAAAAGTGACAGTAGATTCTGCACACATAAATATATATATATATATATATATATATATACTATATATATATATATATATATATATATATCTATATATATATATATATATATATATCTATATCTATATATATATATACACACGTACACACACGCACACACACACACACATGTATATATATATATATATATATATATATATACTATATATATATATATTTATTTATTTATACACAATCATTGAAGCTAAAAATGTCGTCTAATATACAATTCACACTATTTCAGAGACTGTCTGATGATTATCACGAAGAGAAATTTTAAATTGATAAATGGATCAGTACTTGGTCTCAATCCCCACGACACAGTACCTTCCAACGACTCCAGTCTGACTGTGAAACTCTGATATATATATATATATATATATGTTGAGACAAATTAACACCTTTTGAGGTGTCGTGCGATGCTCCAACGATCTTTATTGTGAAGCAGGCGTATGAGCGTTCGCTCACGGCAACCTTACATCTGGCCTGTCTTTTTCTCTCTCTCTCTCTCTCTCTCTCTCTCTCTCTCTCTCTCTCCTCTCTCTCTCTCTCTCTCTCTCTCTCTCTCTCTCTCTCTGTATGTATATACGCCTCTCTCTCTCTCTCATCGTTTTTCAGAAGTTCACCCACCAGTCGCACTCATTCTCACAAATCAATTAAATGGACCATTTAAAGCGCGTAGTTTCTACAAAATAGTTTATTATTCAAACAACCCAACAAAAAATGAATAAAACAAAGCAAAGATTAAATAAATAAATGAAATATCGAGTTAGATAACAAACTCTGAGCTACAAAACACTTCCTGATTAAAGAAGTCTCACTATAGCTATCAGCCTGAAAATATCCAAGCTCTACATACTCCCAAATCAATAATTAGTCATGTCAAAACCAGTCACCACCACATATTCACGAAACAGTCCCACTGTCCACCAAGCATCTGGCCCACAGACATCTGTCAGGAAAGATTAACTGATAGAAAACTCCCAAAACATATGAAATGCAAAACACAATAATGGAAAGTGTAAATGCATAATGAATATAGCAAACGTAACATGACAAACAATAATACAAAGAGTGTGAATATTCATGTAAATACCCACCAGTTCAAAAGTTCCTGTGATTAGAAAATCATGGTAAAAATCCTAGTCAATTTTCTCCCATAAGTAGAAATTTCAAAGTCTACCTTATCTGCAGATTTAAAGCCTGGATCTCTCCAAAGCTACGTCTAAAACAACACCAGTTCTATCACGTTAATGAGCGATCAAACTCGCACTTTAGGGCAGATTTTGCTTTACAATCTAGATCAAAGTGCATACGTACTCACGAATATACCGTAACACTTGGAGAGAATCACCTGACCACAGCAATAGTGCTGAGAATCAAACTGTTCTGAACACAAAGATTTACCTCAGGTCTGTCAACTCTTCCATCTTCATAAATTCTTTCATCCTCTTAAAGCATTGAAGCTACTAGAATGCATATGTCCTTTAAAACTGTAGCAGCCATATTTTCAAAATGAAGCTCCGTACCACGTAAGAGCGTCGCTCTCTTAACGACAAACTAAAACAAAAACATATGTATGAAACATAACGAGATGGGAGCTATGCTCAATTAGCAATGTCTGCACTGCAGCTTTAGGACTGCTCTCATGGCCTTCCAAAGTCACTAGGGTTGAGTTCTTAGAAACACGAACAAACTTTACTACTCCACAACAAAATTATCTAGTAAAACGACAAGACAATTAAAATTGTCGGCATATATTCTGATACTCCGAACATCAAGATAAGTCAATGTCTTCAACGAGTGGAACCGTCATTGGCACCCTTGATTTGTAAAGTACCTCCACTGCAAATGCTCGTTATCATTATGTGCCTAATTATCTTCTCAGTGTGAATACAACCATTTAAATCACGAGAAATTCGGTAAACAGGATTCTACCAGGATCGAATCAAACAGTTTGGATCCTCGGAGACTTGAATGATGAGTGACTTGTTGCTCTGGCATCATTGTAACTGCATACTCCTTGCAAAAACACAGCAGGGGAAGGTACAATTGGATATTGGTAATCTCGCAGGAACTGTCTAAAGTCACATTCTGTCGGAGTCTGTCTATGAACCAATGATAATTCACAACCCACCCACAGACACAACTCTGGCAAATACTACTGTCACACACACCTCTCTCTAACTAAAGTGCTTCATTCTTGAACATTTGATCTCCCAAGATGAACATGGTCTCTCTATCCCCATGTCACTCTGAGTCTCCCAAAACACTCGAAAAAGGTCTAATAACAAAAGGTTTCATGTTACTGAACCAAACCCAAACTACTAGTGCAAAAGTAAACACTCACAATGTGAACAATTCCAAGTTTGTATCTCAGAATAATCACAGTCAACTCTATTAAGCACTATCGACTGCAGAACTCACTCACAAAAAAACTCTATCAAACAGAAAAAATACTCAGAGATCTTATCGAACACTAAAGGTATCATATCTCGTAAAGACATGAAGTTCTACTCAGTTAGCAAATATCTCGCAACACCTGACTAACTCTCAACAAATAGCAGTGTATGGCAATCGGCTCCCACGATCTGCTGCTACAGTTACTCATAACTCAGTCTATTCATTTTAAAAAAGAAACTGGAAAAAATCCAAACACTCAAATACGATCTCCCAGCCGAAAAATGATCAGACATGCGGTCCGATATACTAAGTACCTCCCCCAAAAAGATAATCTAAACAACACCCATATTGCGTCAGATGACAAAACACCTCGTAACACAATAACACACACTAACACGAGTCAAATCTCATATGAAACTATGTATGTCTCAATTCCTAGAATTATTCGAAAACAAATGACTAAGAACTTCAACATCAAATGAACAGAGACAAAAAAATAAAAAAAATATCATATATATACAAATGATGTATCCTCTAACTATATACAAGCGTTGTACATCCCAACTTTCTTCCTTTAACTGAAATATGGGTCAATTTCGTCCTCCAGTATTTACATCTTTAACTTCTAAATCCTATTCCCTCTTTTGATCTCTACAATCTCAAAGGTCAGTGAGTTTCGGACTTAATTTATAATTCAGATCATTCGAACATTCACTTTAACAAACACTCTATCACCACATCAGAAAAAGCTACTCCCCTGGATTTACAGCGTTACTTTTCTCACTACCATTGCCCATATGAACAAGTTCAAGTTCTTTACTGATACGTGCAAATCTTTCTCTCCTTTGTATTTATCAATGAAGTGACTGTAACATCACCCTAGACACACTCAGTAACAAATCAAAGGTCCTTTCCAACTTGTATCCATAGCTTCTTTGGAGATATCTTGTTGTGTCATTCATCATAGTATTGATACTATATGTCGCCTTCTGTCCCCAATGTGTGAACCTCCCACCCGTCATGCGCGAAGCTTAGGTGCTCGTTCGCCCTCTCACACAACCATTACGCTTCAGGTCTATGCGGATTATAGATACTTTCTTTATCCCCAACAAATTATGAACAATCTAAAGTCTTAAATAATAGACTCATTGTCTGTGATCAGACGTTCAGAACACCATATGACAAATTATCCCACTCCAAAACGCTATAGCAACTTCTCCAGTGATTTGTATTTCAGTGGGAAAATCTCGACAAAGCGAGTCAACTCATCAACAACTACTAATAAATGTCTATAACCATAGCGACTCTGAGAAGTTACAGAATATCCATATGCACTCTCTGAAACGGCCTATGTGGTATGGGATATGAACCCAAGCGACCACTGACACTGTCGTCATACAAACTATTCGCATTGCAAATAGCGCCTATTCAAGGCTTCTATAAGGAAAGCTTATGTTTTCAAAAGAACTTTTGACCTGGCGTTTTCATCGTCTTGTCTACACCAAATGAGGAGAACCAAATTTACAATGTACAATGTCTAGAACTTGTGGTGCAGACTCTCTGTACGATGATTTGTGTAATCTCACCAGTGCTTGAGTGCCATGAAGTTATGTAACTTTCTGTAATAAATTATTCTCCAACTCTAGACCAGAAAAAGGCAACATACCTTTCTTCAGTGGCTACACTTAAATGCCTTAGCATCTGACAACAATTTATCTTCATCTTGCTTTTGTTCCAGCAAACATGTCCCTAAGTGACATTTTCACCCGTAATATAACACCTCACGTTACTCTCACTATCACGAATAACAATCTCTCCAGGACTGCTTGACTCACTATTTCTCCCAGTATGCACTGTAGGAGCGTGTATGTCCCTCATGGGTCTCTCAGAACTACTAATATCAGAGACATTAGACACCAAATATTTACTCTCTTCTCCACGGGATTCGGTGTGTATTTCCTCATCCTCGATCGGAGAAATATCTGCTCAATGCATCTGCAACACATTATGCTTACCTTCAATATTTGAGGTTTGTCAAAATCTCTCAATGTTAGGAATAGCGTGCTCTTGGGCACAAATTTGGCTTATTAAAAATACAACAACGGTTGATGATCTGTAAAAATCTCAACTTTATTTCCCAACAACAACATCTTAAAATGAACAAGGCTAGAGACGACTGCGAAAGCCTCCTTGTCAACAACTGACATCAGCCTTTCGTTACTACCACGCGTTTTGAACTTTCTGCTATAAAAAGCAATTGGGGTGTAATTTCCCCTCAATTTTTCACCGTAAACCACGCTTTATACCTTCTGACTCGCGTCAGTCACTAAGATCAACGGTTGACTAAATCTGGAAACTTCCAAATTGAATTAGGTTCACCAAAGCGTTCCTAAGCTATAACGCTAATTGGTGACTATCACCCCAAACAAACTTAACGTCTTCGTAGCTCAAATCTGTCCAATGGGGCATTTATTGTAGAAAAATTCCACTAAAGCGGCAGAAAGAAACTGACATACCTAGGAACGAACAGATCTGTTTCCTGGTTTTGGGGAACTGGAAAGTGCAATGGCTTTAACTTTCATCCTTCACTCTAACCCCTCTTTAGAGATAACATGTCCTAAATAGACAATTTTCTCTTCAAACTCACATTTGTAATTTGACCTTTTAGCAGCGAACCGTGTCAGCAGGACTTCTTTTAACACCTTTAGATGTTCTTCAATTGTATCTGTGCATATGAGAATATCATCCATGTACACAAACACCGACTTTCCTAACAAGCCATGAAATTACTATATTAACCAGTCTATTAAATATTATTAGAGACCCTTGTAATCAAAAGGCATCCTATTAAACTCGTAATGTCCTTTAGTTACCGAAAATGCTGTATATTGCAGCTACTCTCACAAAGGGAACACATAAAAACCCTTGCATAAGATCCTGAATGAATATATATTCTTGCCACCGATCTCAACAAACAAATCAGCAAGCTGCGGATATCTATCCAGGCATGTTTTTCCATTCAATTTACGAAAATCTACACAAACTCCCGATACTACCGTCTTTCTTAGGAACTGCAAGCAAGGAAAATTAAACAGAGTGGACAGTCTGATAATACCTTCAAACTCCCTTCTGAACCTATTTCTACTTGCTTCTCTGATCTTAAAGAGAATTCGATATGCTGGAATATATATAGGTTGTACCCTTTTCTGGCTGGTTGAATGTTCTAAACATCTTAACTCTAATTTATCTCCCTTCAAAGCAATGATATCTAGATATTCTTTCAGCACTCTCTACTTTATCTGAATATTCAGGATAATCCAACTTTGTAAGTGTTCATGTAGACCTGACTTGGAACCTGTTGCTCCTTGTTGGAAACATATTCCGTCTCCACAAAAACTCACTAATTTATGCTCTTCTAAACTCTTCAAAATCAATACATAGTACCCTTGTGATATTTTTCACTGAGTCTTGATAGCTAATTCTACTGAAGTCACGCCTCGACTGAAATTTCATTCACTGACACGTACTCACACGCGTCTTTAAATTTCTACGGTTCCCTCAACAACGCACTTGAGAAGGCTTTTCTCTTTCAGCGACACTTTAACTAATATTAGGAACTTCCTTGGTTGCAATTCAATATCTTCAACAAAAATCCTTTGAAAGATCTTCACGGAATATCTTCACTCTCTAATGAATGTATTTTACACATGTCTCAGACTGTGTCTTAGGTTTCTCACAAGTTTCTTTCCTGTGTATATATGAACAAAACAACCTGACTCACTATTGTATCCCTGAACTCCCGTAGAATGTTGATGTTATGTCGCGCCACAAGAAGGGTGTCTATAAAACCATTTACCTAAGGCTAATCCTTCTATGACCAAAATGATTCTACTGTTGTCTTTACGCCCGATACAAAGCGTAGAAATGGCAGACCTAAATATTCAGTTTCCTCAGCTTTGGCATCACACACTGTCTCACTAGAAAGGACTGTTTGCACTCTGAAACCTCAGTGAAAAGGTCAGCATTTACTAGTTAACAGGCTACCAGAATCGTAGAAAATATGAATTTCATTGCCATTAGAGAATCCACATTACAATCAGCCTGGTTCTGAAGTGACTCTACAACTGATTGAGTCATTATCTGTCCTTCTGTTTTCAGACTTATCTTGTGAAAATTCTGCTGTTCCTTTGTGTATCTAGAACTTGCATCATGTGGAATTCTCCTGTCGTATCTAGAAAAACCTCCCCGTGACTTCCCTGAATAATCTCTATTCTTCGTGGCTGGGCAAAATCTCCATCCATGATCTGAAGATTTGCAAACTGAACAATATCTCACTCTGCAATTTGACTTACTATGGCCCTGTTTATCACAATTAAAACAGCGTATCGTTGTGTTGATCTCTCTGGAATTTTCTTGATTCTACTGCGTTGCATGTCTTAGCTGTTGCATCATTTTCTACGAATACTGGCGACTATCATTATTCTGTGGTTTGGAAACCATAGCTGACATCTTACCTCCTATACAAAACTACTGTCAGTGTCGGGCATTTTATAGATTTTGTTAATCTGTGCAAACAAAGGATTAAATCTGTATCCTGATCGATTCTCTTATCAAAACTATCTACAATTACATCTGGGACCTTGGCGTTAAAAGGCAAGCAAAGTGTAATCTTTCAAAATTATCTAAGGAGATATTATTTCCAGTTACCCATGGAGAACCTGTTATAGATTTCTTTTAACTCAACTACCATCAAATAAATTACGCACTGTATGTGACTGATGAATCATTGCCTTTCTTATTTTGAAACTCGCCAAAATTCGAACTGCGCATTCACGTTGAACTCCATATAAGTAGCTAAATGAAATTTCTGGATTCATTCAAGTTTTACACCTTCTGAACGAAACTGCGTGCTCGTTTCTACAATATCTCCTTTATCGTCCAGAAATGATTTAGCCTCTGTTAAGCTTCAGCGTATTGTAATTTTCTTGAATTCAGATAATTGTTCACTGACTCATGAAGTTTCTATGTTTTGGGTTATTCCCTCCTTCTTAGCATTTGTAATTCCGCGCTAATGTTCGTCACTTTATGCACACAGCTGATTGGGATATTAGCACTGCATCGTCGGCATTTTTGTGAAATAATCTGCGCCCTGGCGTAACAACATAAAAAGAAACCAAAGAACACTAGAGAAGGCACAAGTTACCTCTAAAGAAGAACAGAAAGCAGCGTTCTAGCAACTTCACGAAAGAATGGGGTACTTACCAATTTTGAAACAGAAAGCAGTACCTATCTCTCAACTTGCTAACCTGTGACGTCACCTTTACTCAAACTGGCTCAGCAAAAGAACGCAGTAGCGTTTCTAGTTGAATCATCACTTTGCGTAATTAACTCACAATCGCCACTATTCGCACTTATTTGGGTATTTTATTAACCCCAAAATTGCTCTAGAGATCCAACCAGATCTATTTCACAACTCCACTCCCAGTACTCGAATAAAACGGAAAAAAGAAGAAAGGTTCCCCGTATTTTCCTACATGTCGACCTACTCAGTCATTCATACTGACCCGTCATAGCTCAGGTGAAGTCGCCTATGCCTTGGGCATCAACGTTACTGCTAGTCTGATAGCAATCCCTCTTTCGCCATCATTAAAGACATTAAAAATCATGCCACCATTTAAAATCAAAGACACCGCTGCGCCATTTCATTCAGACCAATACCACCATTATTCGAAACAGCGTCTGAGCGTTCGCTCAGTAACACACTTACATCTATTTTTCTCCTCTTTCTCTCTCTCTCTCTCTCTCTCTCTCTCTCTCTCTCTCTCTCTCTCCCCGTGTATACCTATCTCTCTCTCTCTCTGTGTATCGCCTCTCTCTCTCTCTCATCGTTTCAAGTTCACCCACCGAATCGCCTCATTCTCACCAAATCAATTAAATGGACCATTTAAAGAAACGCAATAGTTTCTACAAAAATGATTTATTATTCAAATAACCCAACAGAAATGAATAAAACAAAGCAAAGATTAAATGTAATAAATGAAATATCGAGTTAGATAACTAAACTCTGAACTGCAAAACACTTCTGATTAAAGAAGTCTCACTATAGCTATGTACAGAAAATATCCAAACTCACACATACTCCCAAATCAATAATTAGTCTTGAAACCAGTCTACCACATGTTATTCAAAGCACAGTCCACACTGTCCACCGTGTATCCACAGACTCTGTCGGAAAATTAAACATGACTAAGAAAACTCCCAAAACATATGAAATGCAAAACACAATAATGGAAAATGTAAAATGCATAGCCAGATATGTGGCAGTAACATGACAAAACAATAATGCAAAGGGTATGAATATTCATATTAAATCTCTCACCCAGTTCAAAGTTCATAATGATTGAAAATCATGGTAAAAAATCACAAGTTCAATTTTCTCCCATAAAAACAGAGATTTCAAGTCTACCTTATCTGCGATTTAAAGCCTGGATCCTCTCCAGAAGCTCGTCTAGACAACTGCAGTTCTATCCGTTAATGATGATCAAACTCACTTTTGAACGGATTACGGCACAATCTAGATCAAGTGCGCCGCGTACTCACGAATATACATAACACTTAGGAAGATCACCTGACCGGCAATGTTGCTGATCAAGCACCAGCAAAACATCTAGACTGGTTGTAAGAGGCTTCATAACTTGGCCAACAACACGATGGCGGGAACACGAAGCGGCAGACAGCATATCTGAAAAATCTTATACTCCACGGTAACCAGAAGCAGCGCGCAGAAGCATACGGAAAGCGGACATCTGGAACCAGGGATCAGAGAAAGACCAAGGTCAAGAGAGGTGGAAGTCACACAAGGAAAGACTAGGCGATTATAAGTTAAAGTACCCAACACACAGATATAAATACAGCCCGGACTATCGTTTGCTCATTTATACGGATGCTTGATAATGTGGACTGTTTGTCCAAAGAAAGCTTGTAACTTTTGAATAAAGCCATTAATACCATCCAGTTTGA
>NC_089791.1:92500-160000 GCF_040412425.1 Macrobrachium rosenbergii
AGCAATTAATGCAAATGTAGCTGTATAATAAGTTCATAATCCTTTTTTTGTAGAACTTGAGGATTATACGGTTCGACTCTGCAACATATCGATTACCCGCTGCTTTAATACCCAGATAACGAAGACTCTGCAACATGTTTAGATTACTCGCCTCATCAACGTTACTAAGTGAATTAATCAAATTTACTGTCGAACGCTGCCTACCCCTAACGACCTCTGCAGCCATGTCATTCCCCTATTACTTAATAAAACAGTTAACCTTGCGGTATTCTACCACATAAAAGTGTGCTGAATAGACCTCTGCAACATGTCGATCAACCCGCTGCTCTACCCCTAACAACCTCTGCAACATGTCGATTACTCGCTGCTCTACCCTAATGTCGATTACTCACTGCAACACGACCTGTCGTGTTTACTCGCTGCTCTACCCCTAACGACCTCTGCAACATGTCGATTACTCACCTGCTTTACCCCTAACACCTCTGCAACATGTCAATTACTCGCTGCTCTACCCATAACGACCTCTGCAACATGTCGATTACTCGCTGCTCTACCCTAACGACCTCTGCAACATGTCGATTACACCCTAACGACCTCTGCAACATGTCGATCTCGCTGCTCTACCCTAACGACCTCTGCAACTTCGATTGCACCAACGACCTGTGTCGATTACTTGCTGCTCTACCCTAACGACCTCTGCAACATGTCGATTACTCGCTGCTCTACCCTAACGACCTCTGCAACATGTCGATTACTTAGCTGCTCTACCCTTAACGACCTCTGCAACATGTCAATTACTCGCTGCTTCACTCGCAACATGTCGATTACTCCTGCTCTACGACCTCTGCAACATGTCGATTACTCGCTGCTCTACCCCTAACGACCTCTGCAACATGTCGATTACTCGCTGCTCTACCCCTAACGACCTCTGCAACATGTCGATTACTCGCTGCTCTATTCCTAACGACCTCTGCAACATGTCGATTACTCGCTGCTCTATTCCTAACGACCCTGCAACATGATTACCGCTGCACCCCTAACGACCTGCAACATGTCGATTACTCGCTGCTCTACCCCTAACGACCTCTGCAACATGTCCATTACTCGCTGCTCTACCCCCTAACGACCTCTGCAACATGATTACTCGCTGCTCTACCTCCCTAACGACCTCTGCAACATGCCGATTACTCGCTGCTACCCCCAACGACCTCTGCAACTCTTACCCCTAACCCTAACGACCTCTGCAACATCTCGATTACTCGCTACTCTACCACTAACGACCTCTGCAACATGTCGATTACTCGCTGCTCTACTCCTAACGACCTCTGCAACATGTCGATTACTCGCTGCTCTACCCCTAACGACCTTTGCAACATGTCGATTACTCGCTGCTCTACTTCTAAGGACCTTTGCAACATGTCGATTACTCGCTGCTCTACGCCTAACGACACAGACTTCTAACCCTGGTCGTTTTCAGGCAGTTTGCCGTACGGCGAACTGAGCCGTTCGAGAGAAGGGGAGGACTGTAAAGCCACGTATTTGCTCTAGGTAACTTTTGCAATTCAATTTTCACAAACTAAGATACAGCATACCGAAGAATGTCACCTTTATGGGTAATTTTTAGTTTTATGTAAAAGAAACCAATTGAGGTGGCTTTGTCTGTCCATCCATACTTTTCCCATCCGCGCTTTTTCTGTCCGCCCTCGGATCTTAAAACCTACTGAGGCTAGAGGGCTGCAAATTGGTATGTTGATCAGCCACCCTCCAATCATCAAACATACCAAATTGCAGCCCCTTAGCCACAGTATTTTTTATTTTTATTTAAGGTTAAAGTTAGCCATAATCGTGCGTCTGGCACAGCAGCAGCACAGGGCACCACGGCGGACTGAGAGTTTCATGGGCCGTGGCTGATAGTTTCACAAAGCATTATACGCTGTACAGAAAACAAGATTGCGCGTTTTGTACATGTTCAATATTGCTTTCAACAACCCAATATACTGTGAAGCATCTAATCACGTTCTCCTTCAGTTTTTGTCTATAAAGTTCTGAAGTCTTCAACACTGGCATAAACTTGAATAATGAGTGTGTTCTTAATTCTGAAATTAGGGAGAAACTACTGGCATCATAGGTACCCTTTAAGTTAACCTTCTCAAGTTTAAAAAGCTTTGTTGTTGTACATTTAATCTAGTGTTTTAAGACTTTTTGTTTCTGCTTTTTTGGGCAACCCATTCTTTTTTTTTTTTTTTTTGCTCTTGTTGAAAGTGAAAGTAAGATTCTGGTTATGAAAAATGTATTTCAAAAAGGTACGGTTTACAGTCCATTAAACAGAAACAAAGCTATATTGCTATGTAAAAAGGAAGAGTAGAAAAACAGAAAAATAAGACCAGGGGTAAGGATAGCACTAACGCTGAGCAAAAAACTCGGAAGTTTAATAAAAGCTTTTGGATGTGGGTGGTTTTAATAGATTCTAGTCTCTGTTCGGAAGAAAGGGAATTTTGATCAAAGGTAGATATTTATGTTATCCCAGGTCCATGGCTAGCGCAAGTCATCATTAAGGGATATATTTATAATGATCGAAAACAATAAAATAGCAGCCTTATGTGAAACAATTTTAGTGACAGAAGACGAATGGTTCGAAAATTTCCGATTTCTGCAAAACTGCTACTTTCGATTTCTTGAATGGCAAAATCAATAAAATTTAACAAATACACGGCAGGAATCCAGGACGCATTGCTGTATGAAGTTCTAAAAACTGGCGGATAACCTGAAAATGTAAATTTGGCCTACGCAATGCAGTTACTACACCGACAACATTTTATTCCATCCTACTTTAAACATGAAAGGATTGATGATATCTGCTTTACGTAATGCGATATATAGCGGTCCTAATAACACCACTAGAGTTATAACGTAATGACGTTTGGTTCCGCCCAAACGCTGTCTATTCAAGCTCAGCTTAGGAAATTATGGATTTTTCTCAGTTTCGATTCCGAATAAACCGAGCATGAGAACCCCCCCCCCTCACACATTTTTGTCACCTAACGTTTTCCCGTAGATGGTGGTCATCCATTTTGTTCCCACCGATAATTCCTTCTGTATTTCCCAAACCAATATCCTCGGTTTATCTTTTGTATGTGAGGTTTATGTACTTGCACTTTGTTCTTCTTTTTTCCTTAAACCTAAACAGAACAATTCGCTTCATGGAGTGATTTGTTAGTTTCACTTTTCAACTTCTGGGTTTGATAATATCTGAATAGGCAATGAACGTGCGCCAGACGCCGTTGGCTCATGAACCTCACAGATCATCCCTTGACAGCGGGGCTGCCCAACTCTCCCTTATTCAGAACGCTAGATAAGAACGACATTGGTGAAACTTGACTGAAGCTATTATTCCTAAGGGTATTGGGGAAGATCCGTTACGTGCTTGTATGTGCACGCTCGTGCGTGTGTGTGTGATTGTTCTGGCGTTATCTTTTTTGGTAGAAAGCAGACTTTGTCACAAGGTGGATGGATTTGGAGTACCCATTGAATTCGCCACTCGGCTTAATCCTATAAAGAGGCAAATTCCGAATGACTAATACGTTAGCATTCTGGGAATGATTTGTGATCGCTTTAGGGATTCGCAGGCTGGTTTGCAGAATCAGAAGAGAAACCGAGTTCATCAAAATGATCTGAAGACTCTCTTTAACGGGACTCTGTGCTGGTTTTAAGACTTGATAGAGAGAGAATGACATTACTCTATAAATACTATGTAGCAATGTTTTTGTTTTTCATTTTCTTGAACAATTCCTAGTCTACTTGAGGTAATTATTATGGCCTCTTTATTAATAAGTGATGGTATTAGGTATTTTAATGTTTCTGCTGGTTTTATGATCTATTTTATCTTAATTTATTGATGTAAAACTGTGAATTTGTCTACGGGTAACGAACATTCATTTTCACACTTTGCTTTTATCATTATTTATCATTATATTTTACCTGCATAACCTGATTTCTCCACTTTTAAGCAGCAATCTTGGTATCACAAGATGAAGTGGTTGAGGTACTGTTGTTAATATTGTATGTTGCATGTTTGTTGTAAATATCAAGTGTAAATATAAAATGTATCATAAGGATCCCCTTTGGACTATTATTTCCTGATGCAAGATATTTCATAATTAAGTATGGAACGCAAATGAATTAGCGAAATTTTAAGTTTAATACAGTTTAATCATTTATCACAGGAGTTTTGTCACTGTAGACGAGGAGAGTGGAGAGGAGGTAACTGAAACAAACGTCTATTGTGGCCGGGAACGAAAGAAGGAAATTAAAAACTGAAACCTGGAGAATGTCCATGTGGATGGCGGGGGCGGGGGCCGGTTGTCCTTAGTAGTTTGTACCGAATGTATAAGAGGGTGTCACAACATAAAATCAGAACTGCCTAATATCAGTGGATTGAGATTTTCGGTTCACGGGTTGTAGAAAGACCACAGTTACGGGAAGAAGAGCTCTATATTCTTAGTGGAAATTCAACCTGTTTTGTGGGAGATTTCCGATACTTTGGAGATTCCCTTGACTGTGACGCAGGACGAAAGAGAAAGAGATAGGGAGACTACTTGTTCCCTAACAGTAAACTATAAACATTTGAATGGTGTACAACTACTACTCGACGAGACGCGAAAATGGATACGGACAAAGAAAGTTTAAATAGTATGTTTAAAATTCTGGGCGGGAATGTGATAGAAATCTTTATAATAAAAATGCAGCAGGTACTGTGATGTACACATGCGATGTGAAATGTTCTTAAACAATTTAAGAAAAATAGGAGATGGGGAATACTGTTAAGACCTCAGCTTGAAGACAAGGGAAAGACGCAAGTCGGTATGACAAGAAGGGGGAAATCTGACATAAAAACGTTAATGAAAATGAGCATTTATTGTTTTCTGTATCATCAATGTACCTGTTGGGGGAGTGTTCTGATTTCTTTCCCGGATGTGACTGAAAATTACACGAGTCACCTTTATTAGGTGTGCTGGGCGGTGAAAAGTGGGGGAAGGCATTCGTTGCTTCAACAATTAATACTGTTTGCATGTATATCGGAAAACTTGACCATGGAAGTAAACTTGCATGGACCAGTGTAGGATTCTTTGACGGAAATTAATGTCTTGTTGGCAGTTTTTCCATGGGATGATTTTAGATTTTTTTCAATCTTAAAATGTTTTTGTCCTGTTGCAACACACACACACACACACATCTCTCTCTCTCTCTCTCTCTCTCTCTCTCTCTCTCTCTCTCTCTCTCTCTCTCTTCTCGTTACCATTCACGGTGAAACATCCTGAAGTGAACTGGTTACAGGTTTTTGTTAGTTGCGAATATTCAGACGAAATACAAACCGAAATATTTAGGAAGGTATTATTAACATATGGAAACTGAATTTTAAGTCTTTTTGGTTTGTCTTCGTCGCTTAGAGAACTTGCTTATAAGTCTGCACTTTCCAGCGAGAAGTTCGTTAGCTTCATTAGATGTGAAGGAACGTTCAGTGAGTTTTCCTACTGACTGAAGCAAATTGCTCTTGATGAAGCTAGGGGAAGTAGATGGGCTCTGCTTATGGTTAACTGTTAGAATTCGGTGGAAAGTGAGTTTTCCGCTTAAGAACAATCTGACATTTAATCGCCAATGGAACTGGTGTACTGGATGTTTTGTTATCGGTGTGCTGCCAGAATAATCCTTTTCCGGTGACTGGTTAATTTTTTAAATCAAGAAAGGCATTTGTACCATCCGGTCTTCGCTTATGTTTTTCATTTGTAGCTCAGCTTCTGTGAATTTGACCCTTTTTATTACCCAGTAGTTTTTTTTTTTTCTAATTGACCATTCATCAATAAATATTAACAAGAGACAAATTAAACTGCTGGTAGTAAGGTTGCAAGATTCTGTGATGTGAAATTGGAAAATTATCTCTCTCTCTCTCTCTCTCTCTCTCTCTCTCTCTCTCTCTCTCTTCTCTCTCTATTGTCAGAGTGGCTGGGAAGCCTTTTTTAAATATATTGAGTCATAGTTTGCTTGAGTGCCTGTCTAAATATTCAAATCACTTAAATTGCCACATATAGTTGCCATACGAGGGCGGTGAAACATTATTCTTGTTGTCAGACCTTGAGACTGGTTGGTATTATGCATACAGTTTTGATCATTCTATAATCCCATCCATTTATTAATCATGTTTTTCAAAAAGTTACCTTTGTTTACATTATTTTGCTTGCACATCGGCATAATGTTTTGTGACGGCATACTAGTAACGGTCATTAGTTATTTGCTGTATTTAGCAATGTTGCATGCTTAATTCGCCAGAACAGGAAAGCTACAGCGCCTTAATATAATAATAATAATTTTACTGAATAATTTTTCACATGTACACTGCTACACGTTTCTTCATGAAACCGTGTATGACGGGACATGAAACTAAAATTTTCTGATCTGTATTTCAGTACTTAACCAGTAAAGAAGTACTATTGGACATCAGCTAATACGAGTTGTGAGGCAGTGAGACATGGATGATGACTGCTGACCAGTGTTTAGTGGGCAGGACCATTATTCGCCGTTGAATAGAATAATTACTCTAGGATTTTTCTGCACCGCCATAAAGATCTGAGTCTAGTTTAGCTTCGCAGCTTAACATCATATCTTCGGGAACCATGGATTGCTCATAAGGCGAAAATTAACGACAGGTGGGTTCTGTCTATGGAAATTTGTTATAAAGCGATTTCTGCAATTAACTGCACCAATCGTTATGTACAGTAGATATTTTAGTAGATATCTTCTTTAGAAACTTGATGCTATTTACGTACTGGTTTGAGGCTACATATTGATCGAGGCAAGTGTTGTTTTAGTATAATATAGCTGGATAGCTCGAAATTCCAGGCAAATTTTGTGATCGCCTCCATTTATTAAAGGATGGCAACTTTAGTATTATTAATATAAATCTAGCAGATGTTTTAGTCATACTGTGAAATGTATCTTGGCTCATTTGACACTCTGACCACTGAGCCCCACGACAGTTGAAATCTTAATTACACTGTATGAGGAATTCTCGATGGCTTTTTAAAGAATTCGATAAAATCCATCTATTTTTTTTCTGAAATTCAAGTTCTTATTTTTAAAGCAGTTTTTACTTTTCAAATGGCTGGCAAATGCAGCTTGTTTGAGCTTATTGGTCTATAGCTCAGAGCTTGGTCTGTTTGTTTTATTTTGTTGAATAACAGTTTGAATTTATAAAGATGGTATGCCTAAAACTTACAATACGCAGTATGTGCATCCAAAAGGAATATTTTGTTACACTTTGGAAGATAAATGATTTTGTACCTAAATTTCCACCTAGCATGGTCCTTATTTTCAGCTAGTGAGAATGATTGCCTCAGTGATGTTGGGGGGTTGTTCAGACACTCTCTGCACTTGAAAACGACTGGAATTCTAATGAGATGCACTAGAAGCATTTTTTAAGTGTATATCTGTAATGATTTTGGATACTAAATACAATATTTATACGATTGCAAGTTTTTAGATTTGTACTTAGATGAGGGTTAATTTGCCATGTAATTAAATTTTCCCAAATTGGCTAGACTGAGTGTCGTTATTTCCGAAATTTCTTTCTTCCTATGAAAACCCTTCGTTTTTTTTTTTATTTTATTCTCTCTGTTTCGCATGAGTGCTGGAATAAGGTACCTTGTTTGCCAAGCGTGGTGATATTAGGTCCCTGCTTATAATGTTCCAATGATTTGCTCAATTTCAAATTACTGGTTTCACCACCTTGGGTATGCCAGAAATTGTGAAGTAAACAATTCTCTGTAACGTATGGAACTTCTCTCGTTAGGTGATAAGCTTTTACTGGAGGCTGAGATAATTTTATGCGTTCATTTGATGTACTGTATTGTCGTAATCTGTTCTGTTGGCTTTACCTATAGGGGAGACGAGTCGAAGGAATACCGTGTATCTGTTCAAGCAGTATGCACCAATTATCACTCCCATAAGGAGTTTGTTTGCTGACCCTCTCCCAATAATGGTGATTACGATTTGGATCATAACCAGGAGAATATCCAGATTTTCCTTTACTAGAAAGTCCAATTTTCAAACAAGGAATTCCTCTATTGCCTTTTGTGTAATTCCTTTAGGAGCAAGATCATGTTGCACAAGGTGTAACACTGTCGAGTGCGGGGAGGCTTTCATTTCCTTCACGGTAAAACTGTATGCAGATCGTACTGCCAGTGTTGTTGCTGCTAATGCTTATTGAGTGTTTTCTGGATCTCGGGTTGTTTGTCACTTTTCGCATATTAGTAATGCTTTAGTCTTTAAATTTTCCCAATATTGAACTTAGAGTCTTTAATTATGTTCATTGTTAATTACACTAAGTAATTAATGTTACCATAAGTCTTTAGCATAAAATATTGTATTGTTCAATTCATGTAACCTAATTTGTATATACTTTGTGTACAATAATTATTTTTTTCTAGTGCTGTGCAGAATTTTATTGTTAACTGCCATTGGCAGTAGCTGTTATAACTTATGAACTTACCATAAATTTTGAGGGTCTGATCTTGGTCTCGTTGTGGAGTAACATTTAGCTTTTAAGTTTTTGTCCAAATTTTCTGATATTTTTTGAAAACCTTTTTATGGAATATCTACTGGTATGTCACATATGGATTAATCTTGAAAAGATTCCATTATTCAAGTATAATCTCTTGTTTGTTCAGTTATTCAATATTTTAAATACACTGAGCCATCTGTTCATTTCACTGCTGCGTGGTCTTCAGCTTATTCCACTGTCATTGTTATATTTATAAACATCTGAATAGTGCTCATGTCTGGAGGACTGAATCATTAATTTTCTGCGGACTGGACATTTGATGCCCAACTTCTTGTCCTGGCAAAACTTAAAATGGCTTGAGATTTAATTGAGGACTTTTGTTAGTTTTTTTTTTTTTTACTAATGTTCTCATATATGGAATATTTTAATTGAAGACCTGTAATGGCAGCTATCTGTCCAGCTGTTTTGTTGCTGGCAGTGATTTTTTGTACTCCATTTTTGGAATATGGAAAATATTTCTTGAATGTCGCAGAAAATTGCTCTGAATCTTAAATATTAGTAGTGTTGTGCTTCATGTGCCTGAGAGTTTTTGCTTATTAGGTCCTTTCTCAAAAGACGTCTGCAACGGCTTGCTAAATTATTAGGTAGGCAGAAGGGAATAAAACTGTTCCTTCAGTTTATATGTAATTTTTGGTTCTGTATTTTTATTTTATTTTTATACAGCTCTTTTAGGTTCTGGTTAGCTTATGTTAAAGAAGCAATACAATACTTAGTAAATGTGTCTATTACAAATGTGTCTGTAAAATAGTGTATAACATAAAAAGTCTATAGTAAATATATTTTCCTGGATGCAGTAATTCTGCACCTTTATACAGGTTTTGCTCCTGTACAGGGAGTGCTTTCTTGATACAAACTAGTTTTTCCCATATTCTTTTTTTTCTTGCAATATTTTTGGATAGATTTTGAGTTTCCTTAGTGCCGTTTGTCCTGTTTTTTCTCTCATGATTTTCGCATTTTCATCACTGATATAGGTGTCAAAAAATTGTCTTTTGTTAGTGGTGATTATCACTTGTCTTGTATATTCTACTGTTTCATTATCCAACAGGAGATAATAACAGTATCACTAGCTATCTTTTACATTTTCAGACCCTTTATTCTTCAGCACCAGAATAAAAAAATTCTTACATACGCCTTTTTTATTTTAGTCCCAGAAAGCGCTTAAGATTTTCACGACTCGTTAAACTTAAACTATATTGGTGTTGGAAGACCTGTGAAGTGCAATGTTGGCAGGATCACTCAGAAATTTTGCTTTCTTCGGTTTGTAAAAATTCTGGGCCCCAGTATCCTATGTATCTATTAAAATTTTTCATAAAACATATATATTTATACGAGTTACTGTCAAGTTAAGATAAATTTGTAATCTTTAAGAAAACTGTCTGTGGTGATTATGTACACGTTTCATCAAATAGAGCGCAATGTAGCTTTTGTACTTGGTTTTGAATACACCAAATTAAAATGTCATGCATAGGATAATTTTTTCTGCTTTGTCATAAACTAGCTATAATTTCAAAGTCTGGATAAGATAAATTTGTAATAGCTAGCTTTGCAAAATATAGGATATCAAAAATTTCAGATGGAGAATTTTGAATTTTTATTACAATAAATTTGGTTTACAAACATGCGCATTCTGCTACCGCTCATGACGTGAGTATCAAATAAAGTAACTGTTTCCAACCCTACACTCCTTATGAAAATATAATATCTGAGGTATCATTCTATTTTTTGCCAGCAGCAGAAGAGAACTTACACCCAGGAGCAAACAGCAAAAGGTTAGAAGACTGCAATCTCCAAACAGCAAAAGGTATGAAGAAAGAAAGGACGTCATGGGGCTTTCAGCTGTAGCGGCCCTAGAGAAAACATCCCCTGGCAACATCATGGAGCCAGCAGAACAAATATGGGAACCCAACAGAACATAAAAGGATCCTGCAGAAGAATGGCACTCTTTCCCAGCACCCCAACCAGAAAGGAAGGCTTTTAGCCCAAACAGAAGCAGCGGTAAGCCCTTGCTTTTATGTATATATTATATACTATATTTCTTCTAGAGGACCCCTTTGATTTTGCTGCTAGTAGTGCAGTCTTTTCCCGCAGGCTTCTTTTAAATGCGGCAAGCATCCTTTTCTCTGTACAAAAGGATTGGAGGTACTTCTATGATAATGACAGCTATCTGTCGCAGCTGTTTTGTTGCTGGCAGTGCTCCTCCTGTAAACATCCCCCTCTTATGTTGTTACTTGATAGTGTGCCATTTCTTGTAAAAGGCAGGTAAATAGATGATTATTACTAATGTGGTTGCAGTTTTCTCTGTTGACTGATGCTACTGGAAGGTTCTTCGCCATATCTTACAGGCCCTCTTGGTGTGCTGTTGCCGCTGTCTCACTCTATACTGCAAGCCTTCTTATTTGAGCTGTTGTTTCTTCATCATTGTGCGCTTCTGGAATACTTTTGCCCGTTCTTCTGCAAGATATTTTGCTCTTTACTAATTAGTCAGATTTTCTTCTGCAGGCCTTTCTTTGTTGCTGGCAGAGTTGAAGGAAGTGCTGTTTTATTTTGCAGCATTCTTTGATGTTGCTGAGCGAGTTTTCAACGCCATGGAGCAGCTTTTTTTAGTATGCCTCTAAAGTACTGAAATATGTTTTGTCTTTTTTGCCGTTGCCTCTTTGGCTACTGGATTGCCCTTCATTCTTCTGTTTGATCTTTTTCACCCGGTATAGCTTTTATTGTTGTAGTATCATTTCTTCTGAAAGTTCTTTGTAGCTAAATAGCTAAAGTGTCATTTTCTTATGTAGACTCTTTAAGATGTTTCTGTTGGGAAAGCCTTCCTGTGCAGTATTTTGCTCCCCAACATGGAATTACATTCTTTGCATGACAATTCGCAGATGCTGCGAGATATTTACTGAAGTCCATTTTGTTTCTGGAAGGTGCAGTTTTATTCTATTTTGACTTGATGTGAGAGAGGTTGGTTCCATTCATTTACTACTGTGAATGACGTTTATTCTGACTTCTTTACTCTCTCATGATGGAAGTGCTATCTTTACTACCAGGCCTGATGATATTGCTCCTCTTGCCTGCCATTTCTGACTGTTGCTGCCAAACCACCCCTTAGCTCTTCAGACATTTTAGCAAATCCCCATTTGCTGTTTGTTAATGATGCCTAGAGAAAGCTGTTATTATTTTGCTGTTTCCATACTACTGGAAATGTAGATTTTTTCTTGGGGACACTGCTGTATTTTTTCCGGCCCCTTTGGGTGTTGTGGAGAGTGTTGTTTCTTCTGCAGGTCCCTTTGGGTGTTGTGGAGAGTGTTGTTTCTTCTGCAGGCCCTTTGGGTGTTGTGGAGAGTGTCGTTTCTTCTGCAGGTCCCTTTGGGTGTTGTGGAGAGTGTCGTTTCTTCTGCAGGCCCCTTTGGGTGTTGTGGAGAGTGTTGTTTCTTCTGCAGGTCCCTTTGGGTGTTGTGGAGAGTGTCGTTTCTTCTGCAGGCCCCTTTGGGTGTTGTGGAGAGTGTCGTTTCTTCTGCAGGCCCCTTTGGGTGTTGTGGAGAGAGTCGTTTCTTCTGCAGGCCCCTTTGGGTGTTGTGGAGAGTGTCGTTTTCTTCTGCAGGCCCCTTTGGGTGTTGTGGAGAGTGTTGTTTCTTCCCCTTTGCTTCTGGGCCCCTTTGGGTGTTGTGGAGTGTGTTGTTTCTTCTGCAGGCCCCTTTGGGTGTTGTGGAGAGTGTTGTTTCTTCTGCAGGCCCCTTTGGGTGTTGTGGAGAGTGTTGTTTCTTCTGCAGGCCCCTTTGGGTGTTGTGGAGAGTGTTGTTTCTTCTGCAGGCCCCTTTGGGTGTTGTGGAGAGTGTGTTGTTTCTTCTGCAGGCCCCTTTGGGTGTTGTGGAGAGTGTTGTTTCTTCTGCAGGCCCTTTGGGTGTTGTGGAGAGTGTTGTTTCCTTCTGCAGGCCCCTTTGGGTGTTGTGGGAGAGAGTTGTTTCTTCTGCAGGCCCCTTCTTTGGGTGTTGTGGAGAGTGTCGTTTCTTCTGCAGGCCCCTTTGGGTGTTGTGGAGAGTGTCGTTTCTTCTGCAGGCCCTTTTGGGTGTTGTGGAGAGTGTCGTTTCTTCTGCAGGCCCTTTTGGGTGTTGTGGAGAGTGTCGTTTCTTCTGCAGGCCCCTTTGGGTGTTGTGGAGAGTGTCGTTTCTTCTGCAGGCCCTTTGGGTGTTGTGGAGAGTGTCGTTTCTTCTGCAGGCCCTTTGGGTGTTGTGGAGAGTGTTGTTTCTTCTGCAGGCCCCTTTTGGGTGTTGTGGAGAGTGTTTTTCTTCTGCAGGCCCCTTTGGGTGTTGTGGAGAGTTTGTTTCTTCTGCAGGCCCCTTTGGGTGTTGTGGAGAGTGTTGTTTCTTCTGCAGGCCCCTTTGGGTGTTGTGGAGAGTGTTGTTTCTTCCACAGGCCCCTTTGGGTGTTGTGGAGAGTTTTGTTTCTTCTGCAGCCCCTTTGGGTGTTGTGGAGAGTGTTGTTTTCTTCTGCAGGCCCCTTTGGGTGTTGTGGAGAGTGTTGTTTCTTCTGCAGGCCTTTTGGGTGTTGTGGAGAGAGTTGTTTCTTCTGCAGACCCCTTTGGGTATTGTGGAGAGTGTTGTTTCTTATGCAGGCCTCTTTTGGGTGTTGTGGAGAGTGTTGTTTCTTCTGCAGGCTTTTTAATATTTCCTGAGTTAGCTACCTTTCTTCATGAAACTTTCGATGGTGACCTGTTGAAACTGCCATATTTTTAGTGGTTCCTGTCACTGAAACCAATCTCTACTGCAGGTTCCTTTGATATTATTGATGCTGGGAGTGCCATCTTTTGAGCAAGACACTTTGAGGGCAATTTTCTTAACTACTGGCTGTTGATAATGGGAATGTCATTTCTCCTATTACTCTAAGATTTTTGTTTTTACTTACTTTTTTGTATTTTATCACTTCTTTTGCTGTACATAGTTTTCCTCTACAGAACATTTCTTCAGCAGGCTTTACCTGTTGCTGCTGGAAGTACTCTATTTCCCTCTGCTAGCTCTCTTACAACATGGTACGAGTGTCTTCTTTCCTGACGCTACTGGAAACTCTGCCTTAATGGAAACTCTGCCTTATGTTTTTTTTATGCTGCTTTGTGGAAACAGTTGTTGCTTTCTTTCTTGGAGGCCCTTTTATTATTCCTGCTGAAAATCCATGTTTTCTGCCAGTCCTTTTTGCTGCAGGGTAGAGGGCCATTTCTTAGAGATCTTTTGCTGCTGGAGTGCTGGTTATCTGCATGCCCTAGGTGCTGCTGTGCAATGTTGCTGAACTGTGTATACTTCTTCAGAGAGCCCTGTTGCCATCTCTTTTGAAGGCCCTTATGCTGGCTGGGTGCTGCTGCTTCTGAGAACAGATTTATTAAACCTTTTGCTGAAAAGAGTTCTTTAATGATGTTGCTCATTCTGATCTTCTTCCAAATGATGTTGCTCATGCAGCCTGATCTTCTAGCAAATGGTTGTTGTGTAGCTACTGCATCAGGCCACATTGTCCTGCCACTGCTGATGTTTGCGTTAATTTTTCGTTCCTGAATTTTCATTACCATCTGGAAAAAGAAAATTTTCATATTCTAAAACTCCAATTTGTGTATTGTAAATGAATAAAAATATAAAAGCTTAATAAGCATTTTTCATTAACCTCAGTGCTCTACAAAGTTATATTCCATGGTGAAGAAAAATACTATTGCTGAAAGTATAAAAATGAAGTTTTAAATCCTGTGAAATGAAATGGGAGAACATTCAGCTCAGTTAAAAACTTTGGTACTCGATGTAAAAAATAACCAGGTATTTGAAGTCAAAAGAAATACTCTCCCTCTTACTGAAGCAAATATCTTGTTAAACAGGAAAAAACTATTGACAATTCATTCAAATGTGATGTTAACCTGAATCCATAATAAATAATCATTATCAAGGGGGATATTTTTATTAAAAATTGACATTTTTATTCATGGTTTCATTTTAAAGTTCTCACTCTTATGAAGAGAAAAATTTGAGGAAACGCAATGCTTCCCTGACCCCACACCCCCCCTCAAGGAAAGTTTAATTTTAAGTCTTAAAACATCCACAGGCATTATAACTTGCAACATACACAGAGGGTCACAAGAATGCTTCTCAGGAAAATTTCCCTGATGTTAAGAAATATTCGTAATTTTTAAAAATCCTGTAACCTCTAAGGAAGTGCATTATTGCATTAAGACACTGACCCTTTCTCAGCTCCTCATTGTTTTTTTAAAGGTCAGATAAAAATGCTAAAGTAAAATTATTTCATGAAACTTCCACAACAATCCTTGTCGGAAAAGTTCTTGAATACACAGCTATGCACTTGAGGTTTGTCCTATAGTCTTGCCAACAGTAAATGTACAAAAGATAAAAAAAAAAAAATCTATATGGCAGACACTAATGTATAATAAAAGAGCACCTAAAGGAAAAAACTTAAATTCATGGTAATGTATAGTGCAAAAAAAATCTAAACACACTAAAGCTTAATCTCTCACCTTGGTAAAACGTTTCCCTGAAGACTGGTGAATTAACTGTCGTTTAAGATCGTATCCAACACCATTTTCAACTTTATGGCAACAACTTCCTATTGTAGTTTTAAGCGTAGATAGACAATGTCTGTAAAAATGTCAATGTTAGTTAAGTAGACTGAGCAAATTATCAAATCCGTAATAATGAAGAATGCTTGTTACCACGCTTAAATTCATCAAGAACTTGCTCTATTCGTTAATGGTCCATATGGCTCATCTAAAAGATTTTCATATATACCACTGTTGAGCATTTTATTATATAGTACTAAATGAGAGAATCTCTAACCCAACCATACATTTGACAGGCCTTGATTAAAAGAAGAAGAAGAAAAAAACAAGCTTCAACGTTTCAGGTAGGTTGTAAATTCAGAACAATTTGCCGTTAGCTTATACTAATAACCTGGAGTACAACACGGGAAAATGTAACTAATGTTTACTAAAAATTTATTTTCCACCAGGAAATTTGTTTAAACAAAAGCTCGTGTAGCTTCTAATTTTAGTTTCCTGGTAAAAATGATCCACATCCTTGTATAACATCCGCTGATCTGCCTCTGAACGTAAATAAACAATCTGTGGAAAATTTATAATTAAGCATCATCACTGTTTCAAGATTAATAAATTAATAGCACAAAAGATAGAACGACTAGCTAATAGGTAGTGTACCCGGAAAAGAATAAGGCAGCCCGTATAAAGAGTAAATATGCTTGTAAATGATTAACGTAAAATTTGATAAGCTACATGAATAATTCCAAACTAATAGGAACTAATAGGATATTAAAGACATTCTCCCACTAGTTTCAAAGAGATTAATATGCGGCAACCCACAAAAGTATCGTATGCGAGTCTAAAGGTTTTGCTATGGCAGAGACAAGCTGGAAGAAGTTCTACAAAGTCATTTTTTATATGCACTAAAATTGAAGAGCCTGAAACACTTATCTGCCCGAACTTTAATTAAAAAAATTTTCAGAATCCTTCAGAGCAACACCTAACTACCACTTATAAAAAGATAATAGACTTTAGTACACCAGCAACCTTTAAAGAAAAATTCTTCCTGAAAATCAGCCCAATGAAGCACTGTGGTCCATGATAAACTAGTTTTGAAATATTTGAAAATACGGTGATTGTGCAAAATTAATACTTCTACTCAGTGCAGTATATGCTTCAGTAGTTTATGAAATTAAGATGTTTTAAAAATGATTGACATTTCTAAATGAGCAAATTAAAACTGCAATCTTCATCAAAGCCTGTGATTGACATTATTTACAATATACACTCAAGACTAACGCAGCTTTAGGAAAGATATATAGAGTGCAGTTTATTTTTCTATGAAGTAGTTCTACCAGGTTAAAACATGGAAAAAACAATCTACTAAGGACTAAAAGACTGAATCTACAAGAAACGACAAGGTAAAAAGAACAAGAAAAGATTTTTAAAAAATTAATTACTTTAAATTAAAGAAATATATATACTAGATACAGACAGTAGAGAAAGCAAGGAACTGGAAATGTCGAATTAAAACAGAAAAGGAAATACCCATACCTCATAAAAGTTTGCACGCAGGTTGTACACTTCATCACAATGACTGTCGCTATAATGGTTTACTGAATTAGTTAGAGCTCTAATAATAATATAGTCAAAACTCTGATGAATAAATCAAAGCCCAATTTGTTTAAACCCATTCCTGACTGCACTGGTTGCTTATTGTAAAGTAACAGAGTATGAAACCTAATCGTCAAAACGACGACTTCAAGAAATACACCACACACACACAGCATACGGGAAGGCGTCCATGGAGGAACGTGGAAGACCATAGAGCAATGGAACCAATATGCAATAAATAAACTGAAAGTGACACGGGATACTGTACAACCAATTACGTTGCTTAAAGAGTCAAGGTAAGAAAAAACTACCAAAGAAAAATGTCAACTGGCGACCGAGAGAAGGGCCTCCAAAAAATAAAACCTTTAAAGTGAGAGAAAACATTAGAAGGAAAGGAAAGTCTTACCTCCAGTTACGCCGGGTGGAGTCACAGGGTCTCCCTTCTCCCTTCCATCATACAACTTTATGATCCAATTTTAATAAATCCCCACTAAAGGCAGACTGATTTCTTCAGTAACCTGCGCGAAACTCTTGTAACTCTTGCCCTAGTTTATCCCATCTCCAAGAATCCACCTTGATCAGTCTGAAACAAAAGCAGGTTCAAGGGAGAAAGAGTTTTTAATTAATACCAGGCTAATTTCTTAAATATCAGGGAATCACCAGTCAGTCTGAAAGTTAATGGGTAACTTCTGCATATGTATTAAAAATGTTGCAAATTCTGCAATAAAATGTTGGATACGTTCAGTATTGCTATATTTTGCAGTTTTGTATTACCTAACCTATCCGAAGGCCAATGAATAATTAGAAAATTTATTTCTTAATGATAGAAATTCATTTTCGTCATAAAATGGTTAGGGCATTCCACAATAGACCAGTAGGTCCCGTTTGACTACATCTTTATAACCAGTTGGTTCTTAGCCAGGTAAAATAAATCTAATCCTTCATTAGGCCAGCCCTTTGGAGAACAAGTTAACCAGCTCAGTGGTCTGATTAAACTAAGGTAACTTTTCTTTAACCTATTTAGCGTTTTTAACCTACCAAAATATATTCCTTGATCCACCACCAATCTTTCCAAACTAGTTGGGAACCACTGCACATTTAGGCAACTTGCAAACTAGACCAGACACTATAGAAAATGTTTGACTTAACGTCTTCATGATTTGTTTCTTTATGATTTGTTGAAGAAAGCTATCAGCCAATGTATAATTTACAATTATTCATTAGGTGACAGCTTTTTGGGACTGTCGTAACAAGAACATTAAACTTGGATTAACCTGGGCTATTCGTACGTCCACTAATTGCTCTACTCGTGATATAACTTTAGCTTTTTTAAGCTTAATTTCATTCTAATATGTCATCCTGCATTATTTATTACCAAGAGATGAATCCATGCTGTTATTATCCCATTGAAGAAATTCTAGTTCTTAGTGATAGCATTTAAAATTCAAAATATCCAAATAACACATCCAATATGACGCAGCTTGGAGTGGGCTACAAATAGGCGTTTACCACGACTTCATGAGGCAGTTTATTTCAGATTTCTTTGGAGCACAGTTTTATTCTAAATAACGAAAATTACTTTAAGGCAGTTCTTTTTCAGTCATCCTACATTAACTTTTCTTTGCCTAAAAGGGATAAAGGAATGGTTATACAACCATTTAGGTCGAATGTCTGTTGATTTACAGCACTACTATCCTATATATGGAGTACCAGAAATTTGTTCCAAAGCTATTGGTTTCTCCTTTAAATATTAATATGTCAACAAAATTCATTGCATGATTAACTAGCATACGTACAACTGCAAGCTAAACAAGTCTATTATCTTCTAACTTACTAGAGGTAATCAGGGTATTCAACATAAAATTGACAGTTTATCCTTAAAAAAGTATATCTTAGTTCTTTCAGACCACTGAGCTGATTAACAGCTCTCCTAGAGACCTACAAACAATACGAAGGATTAGACTCATTTTACGTGGCTAAGAACCAACTGGTTACCTAGCAACAGGACCTCACAGCTTATTGGGGATGACATTCTTCGGATGACGAGAAATGAATTTCTCTCACCAGAAATAAATTTGCCACAGTCTAATTCTTCATTGGCCGGTCGGAGAGTCGAACGCAGGGTCAACAGCGTGCGTTTATTTAATTCAGAGCTCTACCCATAAATCAATGAAGAACTGTTTATCCTATTTTAGCATAACTGAGTTTATTTCTAAATCACTCAAAAAAAGTGATGGTTTAGGCAGTAGAAATGTAGTAGAAATCATCCAACAATTTGTGATCGACCCCTTGGTCCTATGATTCAAAAAATTAAGTTTTTAATAGATTTCTTCTTAAATCAAGATTTTTTTTGAAAAGAAACCTCAATTTACAACATCGGATACGACGAACAGAACAAGTGTGCCTTAACACATACATACAGAATTTGTCTTATGTCTTTACACTTTTCAGGTAAACATACCAGCCACTGACCAACGGACTATCCCTTTCATGAGCATCTATGGACGATAACCTAAATTTGTATAAAGTTTGCATGAAACCCCTGCAATACAGCATATGTTTAACAACTATTACAGACGGGCAGACAAATGTACAGTCTTCTACCCTGCACACACTTTATACGGGAGTTGGTCTACCTTTGTACTAAAAGTGATTTAAATTCTTTCAACTATGTAGTGATAAGCATGACAGACGCAGTGACCCACAAACAATACGAAAAGCAGGGATTCAATATAATAAATAACCAGTATGATGAAAGAAATTTCAAAAAAAAAAAACAGAAGACAGTTTCAGTTCAATGGGTAATGACATTCTTTCGAGGTTATGACAGTAACCTTTCAAAAGAATATTTAAGGCCTATTTACGTTAATTTTGGCAGTTACATATTTACACGAATCCGTATTTTGTGACAATTCCTTTAATTATCAGTTTTAAAATAACTTTTTATCATACAACTACGGCCCGTCGGTAAAACTTTTAACAATCTTAATCCTTAGAATTATTCTAAATAAAGGTCTTCAGCAATTTAATTCAGATAAAAGAATGGTGCAGACTGCAGTCATTTGTCAAAGCTTCTCGTTCATAAATCAACCTAACAAATTTTATATTTTATTTTAGTTTTCACATAGAATTACATAAATCTGTGTTTTGCTTTAAAAAAATGGTTTAGTTTTAAGTCATTTTCTACCATCGTTAGACCTTCAATTGGTCCACCCAACGCATTCTCAGTGGTTTGTCAGTTTTCCTGAATAACTTCTCTTTGATATCAACTCATTTTCTAATAGGGCAATTTTTAATCTCTTAAAAATCTCCAAGTTGCAAAACTACATTCCTTCAGTTTTAGGTAAATTTGAATCTTCCACGTCCAACAATCTGATACCCTTGTACGCGAAAAAAATCTCTCGCTCCCATATCCTGTTGGCTCTGTTAAGCTGATAAGACATTTGTCCATGTTCTCTTGTGTATTTGTTTTCGGCGGTATATTACCACAGGAGCTCTTTCAGCAAATTTTAGTTGTTTATTTTAACTTTGTCGTGATGTACGTAGGTGTAAGGAAAAATGATGACTACTCCCTTAATGTTCTCGACCAAGTACGATTCGAGATGCCTACGCTGCTTTAGGCATTATGTTACACCAGAAGGATAACATATACACAGTGGTAAAAGTGATTAATATAATTAACAATAGTAAATTAAAGTTAAAAAAATGATACAATTTTTATTAGCAATGAGGACGAAGTGTATGACAAAATTATAATAACTACTTTGGTAACCATAACATCATTATCATTCCCCAAACAATAAAAAAATATAAAGAATTAACTTGCGTATAACAAAATCAATAAAGTAGTTATAATATGCATGCACATCATCAAGGTAATTGTGGTACAGTACTAGGCTTCATCTTACGGCAACTGGCGATTTCATTAGACCAGGACCCACTTATACAAGTGGGTCCTGCGTTAGACATGCCACTAACGAGACCACTTCCCACCAGCGTGTCGCATCGAATGCCTCGCTACAATTAGTATTAAGTAAGACACAAAAGCAATTCCAGGGTCTGTGGAGGCGTGGGACAGAGTCTCCAGCAACCAAGAGCCCTAGTTACAGTTGAAACGAATATTGCAACCGCAACAAAGGGTTCATTGCAAGTAAAGAAACACACAAACAAACAAACACACAAACAAACAAACTAGTTTATTTCCTTTGCAGTACGTCAGTACCTACTGTATTTCATATTCTGGCTGAAAATGTAATAGGTAGCCAACAAACTTTCAATGAGGATTTATCATTTAATAATATCATTACTACCAAACGTTGCAAAAATGCCAGCCATGGACCAGAGATAGCATAGGAATTCATCTTAGTCAAACTTTCATTTATTCTCTCTAAATTTCCTTCAGATGAATTATTTTGTTCCACCTCCAACAAATAAAATCAACTTTAAGGCTTAGAAAACTTGGCTTCAAGCTAATGCTATTCCCCCATCTTGGACGTTCTTTTAATCCTAACCTGTTAAACAGGACACTAAAAACTTTCGTTCCTTTCTAATGGGTTGGAACCTGAAAACACTAACTCCCTGTAAACACAAATTACCTTCATGATCAAAATTTTAATTTCATTTCTACATCAGTAATAAAATCAACTTTGAGGTCTTAGAAAACTTGGCTCCAAGCTAATGCTAACCCCAGCTGACAACAGATAACTTTTAATGAACCTTTAAAAAAAACGAAATAAAAAAACGACATTGTCTATTAAGTTAATTACATAACGTCCTAAACGGAAGACATTTTTGGACGAAAACAAAATGAACTAATGGTGAAGATAACGATTAATGATAAAAGTGAATACAGAAAAATTCAAAATTACTAAATTCTAACTTTCACTGAATATTTTTAGTTTACATTTAACTTTCACAAAAAAATTTCAGTGCTGATATGCTAATACATTAATTACAAATACGTAACCTAAACAATACATAATTTAAAAACAAATAACTGATGGTTATGCGAATAAGATAACGATTAATGATGAAAACTGAATACAGAAAATTCAAATACATAAATAACTAAGTTTCACGAATACGTTTTATTTCAAACATAACTTTAACTTTCACAAAATGCGAATACATAACTAACTATGGGTTATGCGAATACATAACTAACTATGGGTTATGCGAATACATTAAGTTTAGCAGAAATCATTGCAAATAATAAATGTTAATAACTAGGAGGATATTTTAACTTTCCTTAGCAGGAAGTTTTCGTACAGCCTTTAGAGTATTTATTCTATCTTATCACCTTAATCCAAGGTTAAAGGACACTGGTTTTATGTATGTGCAGCCATAAGAAAAAATATAACTATGGCTAAGAGGCTTTTTTCAAGCGGCGTAGTATTCGGTAAACGACGCACAGATCAAGTTTAAAAACTAATTTAACCTGTAAAACAAAAGTATAAAAATTCAATATTTTTACTGATGCCTCGGTTTCAGGCAGTCTAAACCCTAAACTGCAATGCATCCTTATACTGTCTATTTAAGCCGCCCCCCCCCCTTAAACTGAGAATTAAGGAAAGCGGGGAAGTTGATGTTAGTCAAGTAAAATTTTAAGTGTTTAGGTAGTTGGTCTGCTTTGCGGGACCTTAAATAAACGGTTGAAAAGTCTGGGCCAGAGATAAAGTATCCAGAGGATTAACATCGAATCTAAGTAATAGGATTATCAACTTTAGCACTATCTAAATCATCTTTCGAATTAGCGGCTCTAAATTTTAGTCACAATCAGAAGGAAGATGTCCCACAACCGCCTCCCACCTCCCTGTCCCGGCTCTCCCAGCTCCACAATAACAGTTGTAACATTCATAATAGGCCTTCTCATAATCAGTCTCATTTAAGTTCCAAGAGTTAGACAAGAAATATGGATATTTTGAAGTTTTTGACACCACAGAATTAAAGCAGAGACCCTAACTGTAGCAGGTCCTCGTTGATCTCTCTCTACTTGCGTGAATCACAACACCAAACCTCTTTTAGAACTCGCACAAACAGAAAAAATTACAACAGTTTACGATGAAAGATTTCCAGGCGGTTATATTTACTAATGACCTCTTTGTCTGCACACATTTCACAAGCAAAGCATTTGAGGAAAAACAGGAAAACTATCCTTCTATCCTCGTAACCTATCAACTGTAGAGAAAAAAAATTTTGGTTGCATTTTACCGAAAACCCCTCGCTAATGAATGAAAACCCACAATTTTCTTTGGTAGCGTTTTACTGAAAACGCTTCGCTAATTAAACTTATCCATCTTCCCCACAATTATCACTGACGATTAATTTTTTGTAACCGGAAAGCCAACATCTCCCATTGTTAACGGCAATTTCCAGCGCTTAACCACATGTCATATCCACTAAACAACTCCATCCTACCCCCTTCCCACATCCACCACCTCTGGGAAAAGGCAGCCATTAGCCTTTATTTATAGCCATTTTTATATATATAAAAGTAAAATCAAAATGAAGTGATAGTGCGTGATAAACTCATGTCAATTATCTCTATTAACAAACGAGTGTGCAAACTCGTGAAATCCTCTCTTGGAAGGTGGTGTTTATACTAACGGCGAATTGTGGCATATAGAAAACACTTAATTGAAAAAAATGAAAAAAAGGAAACGGCAAAGAAAACATGATTGTGAACCTAATAATAAAACTTTAATTTTAAAGGAAAACTAATTTAAAGAATTAATGTTCACAAGACATTAAATGTGCGACAACATGTATCAAAACAAAGAGGAATAACAATTACTCTCTACATGATGACGAGTTAAAGTGGAAGCGTGGGAGTTCCAAAAATTTTATTTTGCATTCCATGCTAAAAATTGCACACTATGGAAGAACGACCTCTACAAAAACCATTCAGTGTTATCTAATGTTTTCAGACCACCACTTGCCCACTTACAACAGGTCCCCTTTTTAATGTATATAGCTTCACTCCAGGCAACGAAAATACAAGATTGATAATTTGCTGCTTTCATCCACAATGCCATCATTAATTCTTTGCCAAAATATGTTTCCTTAAAAAAGTACTACTGTACGGACAAATGCTAATGTGTAACCGTTAAAAAAGTTTCTAATTTAATAGGCTGTAAAAGTCAAGCGTACAATCCAAGGATAAGTTATCGGATTGACTTTATTCAATAGGCAGTGGATAAGTCGATTTCCCATCACCTTAAAATAACTCAAAAGCCCTTAAGGCTCTCTATATTTTATAACGAAATTGCTCTGCTTTAGAAGTGAGGTTGCCAACAATGTTACTGCGAGATTAATGCACCTGCCTCCTAAAACGGTGACATACTTAGTTCGTTAACCTATAAAATATATAAAATTCGAATTTAATTGAAAATAACTAAAATAACGACCGTGCTGAGATATCCTTACACTGAGGTTACTTATGACCTTTTTTAATTTCACTTACATTGTCTATGGAAATTGAGAGAATTAAAGACTATAACCTATGTAAAAAAAAAAAAAAATGCCTCAATTTATTGTCGGGGAAACTTCACAAGCAAATAACGACAAAACCAAGCTGTGACGCATATAAAATACACTGATAAGAATAAGGAGCGGAAACATCAGCATATCCAAGAAAATTATCTCGTGAAAAGCAGTAATCAACAAATATTTGGGAAAGCCAGATAAATATTTTAAACAAAATAATTAACGGATATCTACTAACCGATCACTCCAGATAGGCTACTTTCGATATACTGTATATTAATGCTTTTACACAATGCTTGCTTTGCGATCTCATTCAAACGAAAATTAAGACAGTAAATACTACCAGTATGTAAGCAGGTTATTGAATTGGCAAGATGGCTTAATTTAAGGAAAAGGGATGCTAATTCACAACTGAAAGACATTACTAACTTCAGGTAAAATTAATAACATGGTATCATTGCAAAGCAGGACTTCAATCAGCACGGGTCTGCAGAACAGGATTGCATAAATTCCAATCAACACCGGTCTGCAGAATAGGAAGACTGTTGCAGAATAGGAGTGCAAAAATTTCAATCAACACCGGTCTGCAGAATAGGAGTGCAAAAAATTAAATCAGCACCGGTCTGCAGAATAGGAGTGCAAAAATTAAATCAACACTGGTCTGCAGAATAGAGTGCAAAAATTTCAATCAACACCGGTCTGCTAAATAGGAGTGCAAAAATTTCAATCAACACCGGTCTGCAGAATAGGAGTGCAAAAATTTCAATCAACACCGGTCTGCAGAATAGAGTGCACAAATTTCAATCAACACCGGTCTGCAGAATAGGAGTGCAAAAATTTCAATCAACACCGTGTGCAGAAAAGGAGCACAAAATTTCAATCAACACCGGTCTGCAGAATAGGAGTGCAAAAATTTCAATCAACACCGGTCTGCAGAATAGGAGTGCACAAATTTCAGTCAACACTGGTCTGCAGAATAGGAGTGCAAAAATTTCAGTCAACATCGGTCTGCAGAATAGGAGTGCACAAATTTCAATCAACACCGGTCTGCAGAATAGAAGTGCAAAAATTTCAGTCAACACTGGTCTGCAGAATAGGAGTGCAAAAATTTCAATCAACACCGGTCTGCAGAATAGGAGTGCACAAATTTCAGTCAACACTGGTCTGCAGAATAGGAGTGCAAAAATTTCAGTCAACACCGGTCTGCAGAATAGGAGTGCAAAAATTTCAATCAACACCGGTCTGCAGAATAGGAGTGCAAAAATTTCAATCAACACCGGTCTGCAGAATAGGAGTGCAAAAATTTCAATCAACACCGGTCTGCAGAATAGGAGTGCAAAAATTTCAATCAACACCGGTCTGCAGAAAAGGAGCACAAAAATTTCAATCAACACCGGTCTGCAGAATAGGAGTGCAAAAATTTCAATCAACACCGGTCTGCAGAAAAGGAGTGCAAAAATTTCAATCAACACCGGTCTGCAGAATAGGAGTGCACAAATTTCAGTCAACACCGGTCTGCAGAATAGGAGTGCAAAAATTTCAGTCAACACCGGTCTGCAGAATAGGAGTGCAAAAATTTCAACCAGAAAAGGAGTGCAAAAATTTCAATCAACACCGGTCTGCAGAATAGGAGTGCAAAAATTTCAATCAACACCGGTCTGCAGAAAAGGAGTGCAAAAATTTCAATCAACACCGGTCTGCAGAATAGGAGTGCAAAAATTTCAACCAACACCGGTCTGCAGAATAGGAGTGCACAAATTTCAGTCAACACTGGTCTGCAGAATAGGAGTGCAAAATTTTCAATCAACACCGGTCTGCAGAATAGGAGTGCACTAATTTCAACCAACACCGGTCTGCAGAATAGAAGTGCAAAAATTTCAGTCAATACTGGTCTGCAGAATAGGAGTGCAAAAATTTCAATCAACACCGGTCTGCAGAATAGGAGTGCAAAAATTTGTCAACACTGGTCTACAGAATAGGAGTGCATAAATTTCAACCAACACCGGTCTGCAGAATAGAATGCACAAATTTCAACCAACACCGGTCTGCAGAATAGGAGTGCACAAATTTCAGTCAACACTGGTCTGCAGAATAGAGTGCAAAAATTTCAATCAACACCGGTCTGCAGAATAGAGTGCACAAATTTCAACCAACACCAGTCTGCAGAATAGGAGTGCACAAATTTCAACCAACACCGGTCTGCAGAATAGAGTGCACAAATTTCAACCAACACTGGTCTGCATAATAGAAGTGCAAAAATTTCAGTCAACACTGGTCTGCAGAATAGGAGTGCAAAAATTTCAATCAACACCGGTCTGCAGAATAGGAGTGCAAAAATTTCAGTCAACACTGGTCTGCAGAATAGAGTGCACAAATTTCAACCAACACTGGTCTGCAGAATAGAGTGCACAAATTTCAACCAAAACCGGTCTGCAGAATAGAAGTGCAAAATTTCAGTCAACACTGGTCTGCAAAATAGGAGTGCACAAATTTCAACCAACACCGGTCTGCAGAATAGGAGTGCACAAATTTCAACCAACACTGGTCTGCAGAATAGGAGTGCAAAAATGTCAGTCAACACTGGTCTGCAGAATAGGCGTGCAAAAATTTCAACCAACACCGGTCTGCAGAATAGGAGTGCACAAATTTCACCCAACACTGGTCTGCAGAATAGAAGTGCAAAAATTTTAGTCAACACTGGTCTGCAGAATAGGAGTGCAAAAATTTCAGTCAACACTGGTCTGCAGAATAGGAGTGCACAAATTTCAACCAACACTGGTCTGCAGAATAGGAGTGCACAAATTTCAATCAACGCCGGTCTGCAGAATAGGAGTGCAAAAATTTCAGTCAACACTGGTCTGCAGAATAGGAGTGCACAAATTTCAACCAACACCGGTCTGCAGAAAAGGAGCACAAAATTTCAATCAACACTGGTCTGCAGAATAGAATGCAAAAATTTCAATCAACACTGGTCTGCAGAATAGAGTGCACAAATTTCAGTCAACACTGGTCTGCAGAATAGAGTGCAAAAATTTCAGTCAACATCGGTCTGCAGAATAGGAGTGCACAAATTTCAATCAACACCGGTCTGCAGAATAGAAGTGCAAAAATTTCAGTCAACACCGGTCTGCAGAATAGGAGTGCACAAATTTCAGTCAACACTGGTCTGCAGAATAGGAGTGCAAAAATTTCAGTCAACATCGGTCTGCAGAATAGGAGTGCACAAATTTCAATCAACACCGGTCTGCAGAATAGGAGTGCAAAAATTTCAATCAACACCGGTCTGCAGAATAGGAGTGCAAAAATTTCAATCAACACCGGTCTGCAGAATAGGAGTGCAAAAATTTCAATCAACACCGGTCTGCAGAGAAGGAGCACAAAAATTTCAATCAACACCGGTCTGCAGAATAGGAGTGCAAAAATTTCAATCAACACCGGTCTGCAGAATAGGAGTGCAAAAATTTCAGTCAACACCGGTCTGCAGAATAGGAGTGCAAAAATTTCAGTCAACACCGGTCTGCAGAATAGGAGTGCAAAATTTCAACCAGAAAAGGAGTGCAAAAATTTCAATCAACACCAGTCTGCAGAATAGAGTGCAAAAATTTCAATCAACACCGGTCTGCAGAAAAGGAGTGCAAAATTTCAATCAACACCGGTCTGCAGAATAGGAGTGCAAAAATTTCAACCAACACCGGTCTGCAGAATAGGAGTGCACAAATTTCAGTCAAAACTCGTCTGCAGAATAGGAGTGCAAAAATTTCAATCAACACTGGTCTGCAGAATAGAGTGCACCAATTTCAACCAACACCGGTCTGCAGAATAGAAGTGCAAAAATTTCAGTCAACACTGGTCTGCAGAATAGGAGTGCAAAATTTCAATCAACACCGGTCTGCAGAATAGAGTGCAAAAATTTTCAACACTGGTCTGCAGAATAGGAGTGCATAAATTTCAACCAACACCGGTCTGCAGAATAGGAGTGCACAAATTTCAACCAACACTGGTCTGCAGAATAGGAGTGCAAAAATTTCAGTCAACACTGGTCTGCAGAATAGGAGTGCAAAAATTTCAATCAACACCGGTCTGCAGAATAGGAGTGCACAAATTTCAACCAACACCGGTCTGCAGAATAGGAGTGCACAAATTTCAACCAACACCGGTCTGCAGAATAGGAGTGCACAAATTTCAACCAACACCGGTCTGCAGAATAGGAGTGCATAAATTTCAACCAACACTGGTCTGCAGAATAGAGTGCACAAATTTCAACCAACACCGGTCTGCAGAATAGGAGTGCACAAATTTCAACCAACACCGGTCTGCAGAATAGGAGTGCAAAAATTTCAGTCAACACTGGTCTGCAGAATAGGAGTGCACAAATTTCAACCAACACCGGTCTGCAGAATAGGAGTGCACAAATTTCAACCAACACTGGTCTGCAGAATAGAAGTGCAAAAAATTTCAGTCAACACTGGTCTGCAGAATAGGAGTGCAAAAATTTCAGTCAACACTGGTCTGCAGAATAGGAGTGCACAAATTTCAACCAACACTGGTCTGCAGAATAGGAGTGCACAAATTTCAATCAACGCCGGTCTGCAGAATAGGAGTGCAAAAATTTCAGTCAACTCTGGTCTGCAGAATAGGAGTGCAAAAATTTCAATCAACACCGGTCTGCAGAATAGGAGTGGACAAATTTCAACCAACACTGGTCTGCAGAATAGGAGTGCACAAATTTCAACCAACACCATTCTGCAGAATAGAAGTGCAAAAATTTCAGTCAACACTGGGGTCTGCAAAATAGGAGTGCACAAATTTCAACCAACACCGGTCTGCAGAATAGGAGTGCACAAATTTCAACCAACACTGGTCTGCAGAATAGGAGTGCACAAATTTCAATCAACACCAGTCTGCAGAATAGGAGTGCAAAAATTTCAATCAACACCGGTCTGCAGAATAGGAGTGCACAAATTTCAACCAACACTGGTCTGCAGAATAGGAGTGCACAAATTGGTATGTTGATCATCCACCCTCCAATCATCAAACATACCAAATTGCATCCCTCTAGCTTCAGTAGTTTTTATTTCATTAAGGTTAAAATTAGCCAAACGTACGTCTGGCAACCGCTATAGGTACCAGCAACACAGGCCACAACCGGGCCGTGGCTGAAATTTTCTTGGGCCGCAGCTAAGAGTTTCATGGGCTGTGGCTGAAAGTTTCATATAGCATTATACGGTGTACAGACAACTCGCCGAAGAAGCTTCGGCGCATTCTTTACCCGTTTCATATTCTAACTGAAAGTCAAAGGTCTTCTGAAATCACGATTTTTTTTTTCAGAGGTAAGTATCCTCATATACATTTCCGTTTAAGAAGCCTGAATTTACATTTTTCATAGAACTGATGCTCTTGCCCTTCAAGGATTTAAGCATAAGTGACTGAGGTGGTTTGAAAACTGTTCTTCCGATGAACACAGGGATTCTGAAAATGACGTCTCATCTGCTCTTGAAGCCAGGTTTTTAATGAGAGAGAGAGAGAGAGAGAGAGAGAGAGAGAGAGAGAGAGAGAGAGAGAGAGAGAGATTTTTCTTGCCTGCACTGATTTTTTTTTTGTCCTGCAGACAGCAAAATAAATGGCCATTAACTAAGACTCAAGATGAACAATTCAGGACCATGGGAAATGTGGACAACGAAGCACCGTTTGCTTGAGAATTATCTTGGGACAACTCTCACAGCAGTCATGAAAAAATAACGACCAAGAGGCCCATCATATTAACTAAGAAACAAGAAATTCATGGGAAAACCAAGAACGAAGCACAGTTTGCTGAGAATGACAGACAATTCTCACAGAGAGAGAGAGAGAGAGAGAGAGAGAGAGAGAGAGAGAGAGAGAGATTCTCATTCACTTGAAGGAAAGGGTCCCTTTGTCCCTCCCTAACTCGGACATGACCGAACAAGGCTAATTAGGAACGAAGTCTCTTTTGTGTGATTTAATGGATTCGACCAATTAAGACATGCATGCAAGTGGTGGTCATGTCGTGTGTGTGTGTGTGCCTGTGTGCGGGCGTGTGTGTGTGTGGGTGTGTGTGTATGATAGAGAGAGAGAGAGAGAGAGAGAGAGAGAGAGAGAGAAGAGAGAGAGAGAGAGATATTCTCTTCCGAGAGAGAATTAAAATAATAAAAAAAAAAATTTATCTAATTAATGTTGTTTCTGCAGTGAATAGAACTTCAAAAAATGCCAAAGTTAAAAAAATATATATATATTATACAAGTAACCTTGTTACGATTCCATTTCTGTTGAGATTTCATCCTATGACACAATGATTCAATTTATGTGGATTTTGTTTCCTAAAGTGCGTATGAGCTCATCACACGTCGTGATTCAAGATAAGCTATCAGAAAAAAAAAAACGTCCAATAGGTCTTCTGTTGTTCTTCCTTTGTACATATAAAATAAAAACAACTAAAGGGTAGTACCTTATGTTAAATATATTATTCCCATTTCCCTTGAGTAAGTAAAGAACTGTAGCATAAATATATAGTGGTGGAGATTTTTTTCCAGCTAAAATGGCCGATAAACGAATTAATAAAAATGAGCAAATGAATTTCGGCGACTTTGATAACGAATACGTTACAGAATTAGCCAAAAATTATTTATTCCCCTCTCTCCCTCTCTCTCTCTCTCTCTCAGCTTCGTCTTCCTAAGACACATTTCCCTAAATCCCTTTCCCTCGTCAAGTAGAAACATTTAATTGAAAAAGCCCGCTACTTTTGTTCCTTCCGTCTTGAAAAGGAGAAAATGCTGAAAAACACCTAAATCAGAGAACGAAAAAGTCTGTCTAAAAATTGGAAGAAGGAAACCAAAAAGGTCTCTCTCTCTCTCTCTCTCTCTCTCTCTCTCCTCTCTCTCTCTCTCTCTCTCTCTCTATTCCCCGAGGGATCACGAGCGAGGCTGTAAGTGGTGAGGGGCCAAAATGATAAATATTCGACCTGATCTCAAAGCAAGGCGGAATGCCCCGGGGAAACGGATGCAAGGCGCTATATATGTGGAGGAGAAACAAAGGATCGAGAGATAAGATAAGTAGAGAGATACAGTAAGGACGCCGAAGACTGTACATTCAAAGGAGTTAAAATATTCTTCTTCTAAAAAAGTGACGGGTAGAATTTTATGACACTAGACCCAAGATTTTAACATAAAAAGCTATACATTGTTAGTTTGCCCCCGGAAATTCGAATGATATAATTTTGTAAATATTAACACGAAATTTTTTACACACACACATATATGACTTGAACCTTTCACTTATACGTGTGTGTGTGTGTGTGCATACAAGTAATATGGGACCATACACGTTGGCTGTAGATTCATTCATGTGCGTTAATACTATAAATGTAGAAGAATGAGTGTGTGAAAAGCTATTTATGGTAAGAAGAGCGATTTTGTGAGGCTTACCATGTAGTCTCATTAAAATCTTTATTTACCTGTATTCATCTTGATTTTACTGCCTTTTTGATATATATATATATATATATATATATATATATATATATATATATATATATATATATATATATATATATATATATATATATATATATATATATATATATATATAATATATAAATATATATATATATATATATATATATATATATATATATATATAATATATATATATATATATATATATATATATATATATATATATATATATATATATATATATATATATATATATAATATATAAATATATATATATATATATATATATATATATATATATATATATATATATATATATATATATATATATATATATATATATATATATATATATATATATATATATATATATATATATATATATATATATATATATATATATATATATATATATATATATATATATATATATATATATATATATATATATTTATATATATATATTATATTATTTTATATATATATATATATATATATATATATATATATATATATATATATATATATATATATATATAATATATATATATATATATATATATATATATATATATATATATATATATATATATATATATATATATATATATATATATATATATATATATATATATATATATATATATATATATATATATATATATATATATATATATATATATATATATATATATATATACAAAAGTGAATTTAGTAACAGTCGGTGATGTCTTGACTTCCTGAGACAGTTACAAAAGTAGCCTGGGGCTTGTGGATGCTATGCCAAAATGGGATTATTACTTCCCTACACTCTTTAAATTTTCTCACTTTTTTCCATTTTCGTATATATAATTAGGATGGGAACTAAAACCCTTGCTTTCGATTTTATGATTTTTTTTTTTTTTTTTTTTGCCACAGACACACTTGACTGCTCATCATCTATTTCCAATGAACGCTTCCTTCGTACATTCTTATTTACTTAGCCGTTGTGTTATATCGTTTTCAATAACAATAATTGTAAATAACTGTAAATAATTAAAATACCTCAATGCTATATTGAGGAACTGCTAACTCGATACGTTATGATATCCAGATTAATTTAAACATTACCTTCGAAATTTTTTCAAGGACTCCTAACTGTTCATAAATTCTTATTTTTGTGCAACTGAAAAAAATAGGATAAAATTTAGGATCAGACATGAATCAAATGAATGATAAGCATTCAGTTAATTCACTTGTGCACAACTTCTACAGCATGAAGTCATTGATACCTATCAGGGAACTTTTAAAAAGCTAATATTAATGATCAAGAATATTGAGATAAAAAAGAAAATGAGAAACAGTAAGAATTTCTGCAACACTTCACAACAGAATTACTTGAGACTTGTCAACGAACGAAAAAAGATCGTGCTATTCATCTGAAAAACTAAGTTATTGACAAAACTATTAGCGAATTATTAATATCCAAAAATTGGTATGTTTAGCTTTCATGCTAAAAGCCTACTCTCTCTCTCTCTCTCTCTCTCTCTCTCTCTCTCTCTCTCTCTCTCTCTCTCTGTGTGTGTGTGTGTGTCCTTGATATATAGAATAGAGAACCGCCATTACGCAAAGTGCAAGATTGTAAAGGCTTACAATATAGACCTAAATAAACATTGCCAAAAGTGGCACCGGATAACGAGGAAAGAATGACGATTGCTAACTAAATTACATAACAATGCGTTACGTCTGCTGTTCAAGTGTTCACTTTCAGCGTGAAGGCACCAAGCCAGCAGCCGCGAGAAAAGAGAACCCGGTTGCGTCACAGACAAAGACAAACACCTCTTCTCAACAAAAGAAGGATTTACGAGACTCAGGGAAGTGAAGGACCCTTTCTTACCATGGCCTAGATATCCTAACATCACCAATACTTCCTAGATTGAAGCACTTTCTGGATAAATTAAGTGGTATATGGAATACAAATAATCTAACGCGAGTAATCAATGGGCACCGTTAACACACGAAATCTATAATCCCGCAATCGCATTCTAGGTAACAAAAGCTATTTACAGGTAATTTCCATTATTAATGCTTCAGCAAAATCAATTATTTCGTATCCAAATAATAAACTACACTAATAAAAATAAACGGATGGGGCTAAAATATGAGGAAAAAAGAACAGGCAAAGGTACACTCATGTCAGATTAACCAGCAGAAACAATTTATTCTTAGAGAATCGTATTGACACAACCTCTGTAACCTTATATAAAACATAAATATTCTTCACAGACATATCCCTTCCGTTTTAACTTAATATATTTTTTTATTTGTGAACAGAAAAATAGGATTTTTTTCCTATAATTTTTTTAAATGTAAGTTCTTCAAAGTCACTAAGGGCTAGAGTATTCAGCGTGACAATACCGAAGTAATTGCCGATCATAAAACAAAAGTAAAATCATGAACAATGAACGTCAAGCAGACACACACACACACAAAATTATGCCAAGGTAAGATGTTCACTTAAATAAATCACAACGCTTTCACTGTCTGAACTCTATTTGTGGCTACGTAAGGAAAAGTTTCAGTAAGACAATATCGTGTATATAAAAGGTATGGATTTTTCAGATCCATAAAAGACTACATATTTAACAGGATGGAAGCTTATAAATATAGCACACACACACACACACACACAGAGAGAGAGAGAGAGAGAGAGAGAGAGAGAGAGAGAGAGAGAGAGAGAGAGTTCAACGTTTAAATAAAATTAGTGGCACTTTAAAATTGACAGCATGAAAGCTAGCAGCAAATAATAATAAACGTAAAAAATAATAATAATAAATAATAATAATAATAATAATAATAATAATAATAATAATAATAATACCACTCACTCGTCAGAAAATAGTTTGCACCATCGCATTATGAAAGAAAAGATGAAAAGAACTGTAAAATTGTGACCAGAAGAAAAATAAATTACAATTATATAAAAAAAAATTACAAAAAAAATAAAAGTTTTACTTTACAAACAGAAAAAGGATGTTCCATGGTTTAAAGGCCTGAATTATGAAACGTAAAAAAATGAAATTAAATCTCCGTTTTGGTCTGTACTAGAATATTAGCTGCCTCGAGTTTCAAACGGAAACCTTTAAATATGAAAAATAATTTATCAGAAGAAAAATTGTAATCCACGTGAAATTTTTGCCAGCGGCTCAAAAAACGCTGTATACTGCAAAGGAAGAGTGCAAAGTTTAAAAGTAAGAATGTAAAATATGAATAAATGAATAAATGAACATCTTTTGTATCTTAAAGTCTTACTTTATGCAAATATATAAGCATCAACAAAAAAAGATGAGAAAACAAATACAGATCAGAACCAGTGTTGCTTAACTTGGCTGTTTGTAAGAGCTGCGATATTTACTTTTTTTTTAAACTTACTGACGGGAAAATTATAAACAATGGAGAAACAAAATGTAAACTGCTACAACAGAAACTATGAAAATACAAAACTTCAATTTCTGAAACAAAAATAGGGGAGAGAGAAACAAACCAAAAGCAAACTATGAAAGCTAAACTTATACAAAAAGCTACACGGTATACCGGCTATCATAAGTTTCGTATATAAAAACACAAAACTTCCGCTGCAAAAGTTTAGGGATAGTGCTGGAGCAGTTCGAGAGAGAGAGAGAGAGAGAGAGAGAGAGAGAGAGAGAGAGAGAGAGAGAGAGAGAGACTTTCTTTGTTTGCGGTGAAATGTTAAATTTATAAAACTGCCTCCATTGATAGCTATATCAGTATTAGCATATGAGAGAAAAAGTATGGTGGATGATACAAAGATAATCTTTGTCTCCTTTCATTATTTACAACCATCTTCAACAGTTTGCTAATGGGGAGATGTATCATTCATATAAAGAATACAGATGTTACGTATACTTAATCTACACCAGGCTGGAAGACTATATTCGTCAGTATTCGTATTTCCTTCAGCGAGTGAGTGCTACAAACTGACAGTTTCAGCAGTACAGTATAAGAAGTGCCAAAAATGTATGTTATGGCTTAGCGTCAAATGCTGCACAACAATAGAGAAAGTATCGGCGCAGTAATACGTGTCTCCTACCAGCTCCCGCTTTTCTTTAAAAACCTTCCGACAGAGGAAATGTTTGAGAACACACAATAATTCTTGCAATGGTATTTAGCAAGTTTGACAGAAATCATTCCAAACATTTTGGAGTTGTTATGGCAAAGTAAACAAGTCAGATATACTGACCGAAAATTATAGAAATTTTTAAACAGTTTTTCCTTTTCTCCAACTGTTTTTGTTCTGTGGTTATCCTGCTCTTCTCGTGGAAGCTAAACGTGGCTTCATGCACTTCCGTGACGTTAAATTTTAGGATAGGCATTTGGGTGTTTCTTGGTGATAATCTGCTGTTTATGCGTCGATAAGGGCGTTTTTCCCATTACTAATAAACCCAGCCCACCGTCCACCAGAAGCTAAGAATATGGGACGCAAAAATCTCTCCGGAGGCCCTGGCTTTAGTTTTTTCGTTAAGTTAATTAACAAGCTAACTAAGGGGGTCAACGTTTTAATCATTTACACCATAGAAATCAGATGTCCATCAATGCCAGAACATCACCAGTGCCAATTGCAGTTCATCATCTCCTCACTGATAGAACTAAGCAGCGTGCCGTTCATCGTCTTACTTTGATTTGAGTCAGGTATGTGTTTCTCGTCAAACGCCAAGTCTCCCTGGAGCGGGTCGCACAATTTGCCTTAGGAGCAGGCACTTCTACAGTTTATTTCTCCCTTTTGACTAGTTTGACTATGATTTTCTTCCCCTATTGCGGGATAACAGTACTGTTGTTCATTCTACCCTCAAAGTAGAGTCGAGTTAGTATAATTTTGGCCTTTGTGGGTCTAGACTCCAACATTTTTGCCTCCTCATGGTCTTACAACCTGCGACTTGTACCTCATCGAATAGGCATCAGAGTGATAGTTACCATCAATCAGGTCCCTTTCATTTTGATTTTCAATATATAGTCTCAGTTCACTTGAAATTCAACTTAACACACTAGGCCGACTAGTAAATTCTTTGAAATCTAGGAAACAATTTCAGGAACATGTCGAGTAACGTCTGGTTTTCCTGTGTAACTCAGAGTGGCTAAAATTTTAAGCTTAACACGTAAGGAAATAATGGTGCAAATTTTTTAGAACTCCCTTAAAGTATACTGTTTTGCTGTGTTAGGTAATTATTTAGCACAAGCTGCGCGTGAATATTCCCTTCAATCATCTTGCTTATTTGTACAAGGGATTCATTCACTTTTGGTTCGGCAATGAAAAGACTGTTGTCTTACCTTTCTCTGGGTTAAATCCCAAATGTGAGAAAACACCTTATTAGTAAAATCATTACAGACATATATATTTTAGAAAAATATGGCCGTTTTAACATTACTGTGTTATAAGGTGTGATGGAAGAGAAGTTGCTGTAAGATGGTAGTGGGTCAAGACAGACAGTTGCAGATCGTTGCATTCAGCAAGTAGTTTGGTTACTTCAGCAGTTAACCTGATGAACACACAATATTGGCTCTGGTATGCGAGTCATATGACCGAGTTGGTATGTGAGTACATAAGTTCGTACATTAGGAAATCTAGATTTTGTGTCTAATTCTGCCCAAAAATTAGTCTGATCGTTCATTAGTGAAGCTAGAGTGAGATCGCCAAGACATTATCTTTGAGTGTTGCAATCTCTTAGAATTGGCAGAATAAGGTAAAGTTCAGACTCTTCGTTTTTCTGTGAATTGTGAACTTATGTTTTTTTTACCATGTTTCAAGACATTTTTGAACTTGTGTGGAAAGTTCAACATAACCTTTTACCATTTCAATATTCTGTTTTATTGTGTCATATTTACCAGTATCTACTCATGCATTTTAGACTTTTTATTATTATGTTTTGCACTTGCATATTTTTGGGAGATTATTATTTGTGCTTAATTCTTTCGACAGATGTCGGTGGTGAGAATATTGTGGCAGTGAAGCCTTTTTGGTGACATGATGTTATCATGGTGGTGTGATTATAGAGAGACAGAAGCAAACCTTGCAATGTCTAAATTTCTCATGTGGTTGAATTTTTTGAGACTAGACTTATTATGTCTAAGATGGAGTATGTGAGAGTTTTTGAATTTGCAGGCTATTAGCCACAATCAGATTTTTAGTTGGACTGAGACTAAATCTTGAGTTAGATGTTTTTTACTTGATAATTTCATTTATGATGCATTTTAATCTTTGCTTTGTTTATTCATTACTTGTTGGGTTGCTTAAATAATAAATCTACTTTTGTAGGAAAGATTGCGTTTCCTTAGATGATCCATTTCATTTCTTTAATGTGGAATGCGAGAAAGAAAGAGATCGTTGTGCTGTCTGAGAGAGAGAGAGGGAATGCGTGAGGCGAAAGCCGCGAGAGGGTGAGAGAGAGAGAAAAAATGCGAGAGAGTGTCAGGGGGAGGTCTGTGTGGGCTGAGAGTTAGAGGGGGAATAAGGGTCGAAACGCCATATCCTCCTGAAGGTAGATCGCAAAGACACGTTACGTAAAACATTTATACACAAAATGTTGAGTCTGTTTTTAAACGGTATAACAGATAAATTTGGTGGCAGCGGTAAAAGTTTTAATCTGGTAGTAGCGGTGAAGTTTTAATTTGATAGCAGCGAGAAAAAAGTTTAATTTTTTTAAAATAGACTCAGTGACAACAGAGCCCAAGGCACTGGCTATCAGCCACGAGGCTTAGCTGAAATCAGTGTTAAGTTTGCCGTGATGGGGTCATTATAGGTGTTGGATTACGTGTTTAACACAGTGAATTTTTTTTTTTTGTTTCTATTCGAGCATTCGGGAGTAGTGAGTTGTGAAAATAGATCAGGGTGATATGTAGAGCAATTTGGGGTTAAGAAAATACCCAAATAAGTGTGATTAGTGGCGATTGTGAGTTAATTAAGCATGTGATGATTTTACAAAATCATATTCGGTCTTTCTTGAGATGGTGACGTCACAGGCTGCACAGAGCTCCGTTTTCTGTTAGCAAGGCACGAGTGATAAGTAGTACGTTTTCTGTTCTTCTTTTAGGAGAGGGCTAACTTTCGCTTTTCTCTTGTTTTTTTCTTTTCATTTTATGTTGTTACGATCGGGAAGAGTGATATTTCACAAAATGTCAGATTCAGACGCAGGGACGTCGCAGTCAGTTGTGACTCACAGGCTGACGAACTTTAATGCAGGCATTACAAACTTTAAGGGCCTAGTTGAGGGGAAATTAACTCAAAATGTGGAGACATTTATTGAATCAGTAGATAATTATCTGAATTCTAGGAAGATTACGGGTGCCGCTGATGCTTTAAGAGAAGCGAAGGCTTTCCTGGATCTAGACAAAGGGGACATATTGGAGAACGAGCACGTGGTTTTGGGTTCAGGAAGTGTAAAACTTGGAAAGAACTTCAGGAATTTTTACGTTTATCGTATATTTGGGATTGAACGCAAATGCGTTGTTCGGAATTTATGAGCGCTTATCAGAACTAGGAAGGGTAACGATTCATTAATCGCATACAGTGCTCGCTTATTTGATGCAGTAGGTGAGTTGAAGAAATCTATGATAAACTCTCCATGGGTAAATGGAAATAATATCTCCTTAGATAGTTTTGAAAAACTGCTACACTTTGCCTGCCTTTTAACATCAGTCCCAGATATAATTACCGATAGTTTTGATAAAAGAATTGATCAAGATACAGATGAATCCTTTTTGTTTGCACAGATTAACAAAAATCTATCAAAATGCCCGACGCTGGACAGTAGTTTTGTGAAGGGAGGTGCTAAAATTTCAGCAACAGTTTCAAAACCACAGAATAATGCAAATTCCTCAAATCTAGGAAACGATGCAGGAGTGAAATCATGTTTAATATTTGGAATCGAAGAAAACCTCAGAGAGATCAGTAACAACAATTCGTTGTTTTAACTGTGATAAAGCAGGACATAGTAAGTCAAATTGCAGAGTGAGATATTGTTCAGCTTTGCAAATCTTCAGACCGTGGATGGAGATTTTGCCCAGCCACAAAGAAGAGAGAATATTCAGGAAAACACGTGGTAGTTTTTAGATATGACAGAAGAATTTCACATGATGCAAGTTCTAGGTACACAAACGAACATCAGAATTTTTACAAGATAAGTTCGAAGACGGACACAGGATAATGAGCAATCAGGTCTTAGACTCACCAGAACCTAGGCCGATTGTAATGGATTTTCCAATGGCATTGAAATTTCTATCTTCATTGATTCTGGTAGCTCAGTTAACCTAATAGATGCTGATTTTTTCACTCAAATTTCCATAGTGTAAATTAGTCCCTAATAATGAGACAGTGTGTGATGTACAGGCGAGAAAATTGAATATCTTAGGTTTGTCATCTCTTACGCTTTGTATCGGCGGAAAGACAATAGTAGAACCATTTTTGGTCATAGAAGGATTAGCCTTAGTAATGGTTTTGCTAGGACACCCTTCTTGCATGCGACATAACATCAATATTCTTACGGAATTCAGGGGATTACGATAGGTGAGCCAGGTTGTTTTGTTTCATATATACAAATGGAAAAAACTTGTGAGAAACCCAAGACCAGACTGAGACATGTGTAACACATTCATTAGAGAATGAAGACATTCCGCAAAAAGTCTTTCAAAGGATTTTTGTTAGAAGATATTGAACTGCACCAATTTATTTAGTTCCTACATTGATTAAAGTGTCGGTGAAAGAGAAAAAGTTTCCTTCTCAAGTATGCGTTGTTGAGGGAACCGAGAAATTCAAAGACGTTGTGAGTACGGTGTCAGTAAATGAAGTTTCAGTCGCAGGCGTAACTACAGTAGAATTAGTAAGCTATCAAGACTCAGTAAAAAATATCACAAGGGTACTTTTGTGTAATTGATTTTGAAGAGTTTAAGGAAGAACATAAGATAGTGAGTTTTTTGTGGAGACGGTAACATGTTTCCCAGCGAGGAGCTACAATTCAGAAGTCAAGTTCTTAACGAACATTTGGCTAAAGCTGATTATTCTGAGTATTCAGATAAAGTAGAGAAAGTGTTGAAAGAATATTTAGACATTATTGCTTTGAAGGGAGATAAACTAGAGTTACAGATGTTTTAGAACATTCAATCCGCCTAGAGAAAGGTACAAATCCCATATATATTCCAGCGTATCGAATTCCTTTTAAGATCGGAGAAGAAGTAGAAAAGGAAGTTCAGAAGTGGGAGTCGGAAGGTATTATTAGGGCAAGCTCTTCACCTTTTAATTTTCCTTTACTAGCGGTCCCAAAGAAAGACGGTAGCATCAGAGTTTGCGTAGACTTTCGTAAATTGAACGAAAAGACATGCCCAGATAGATACCCTGTGGCTTGTTTGCCTGATTTGTTTGTTGAGATCGGTGGCAAGAATATATATTCGTCTATAGATCTTATGCAGAGGTTTTTGCAAGTTCCTCTTAGCGAGAATAGTCGTAAATTTACAGCATTTTCTATACCAAAGGGGCATTACGAGTTTAATAGGATGCCTTTTGGATTACAAGGGTCCCCAATAACATTTACTAGGCAGGTTAACACAGTACTTCACGGTTTATTAGGAAAGTCGGTGTTTGTGTACATGGATGACATTCTCATATGCACAGATACAATCGAAGAACATCTAAAGGTGTTAAAAGAAGTCCTCAAGCGATTAAGTTCGCTGGATTAAAAGTCAAATTGGCTAAATGTGAGTTTCTGAAGAAAAAAATTGTTTATCTAGGTCATGTTATCTCTAAAGAAGGAGTCAGAGTGAATGATGACAAAGTTAAAGCTATCGTGAGTTTTCCAGTTCCCAAAACCAGGAAACAGATTCGTTCATTCCTAGGTATGTCGGGTTTCTTTTTCGCTATTTTGTGCGGAATTTTTCTACAATAGCGTCTCCATTGACAGATCTGTTACAGGAAGACGTTAAATTTGTTTTGAAGTGACAGTCAGCAATTAGCTTTTGAGAAGCTTAAGAATGCTTTAGTGAACCCACCTGTTTTGAAGTTTCCAGATTTTAGTCAACCGTTCACCTTGGTGACTGACGCGAGTCAGGAAGGTATAGGTGCGTGTTTGATGCAGAAATTTGAGGGAAAATTACACCCAATTGCTTTTATAGCAGAAAGTTCAAAATGCGTGGTAGTAACGAAAGGCTGATGTCAGTTGTGGACAAGGAGGCTTTCGCAGTCGTCTCTAGCCTTGTTCATTTTAAGATGTTGTTGTTGGGAAATAAAGTTGAGATTTTTACAGATCATCAACCGTTGCTAGAGCTTTTTAATAAGCCAAATTTATCGCCCAAGAGAGCACGTTGGTTTTTGACATTGAGAGATTTTGATGCAAGCCTCAAATACATTGAAGGTAAGCATAATGTAGTTGCAGATGCATTGAGCAGATATTTTCCGGTTGAGGATGAGGGAGTACATACCGAATCCTATGTGGGAGACGAGAGTAGACATTTGGTGTCTCATGTCTCGGATACTAGTAGTTCTGAGATATCGCATGTAGGGGACATACACATTCCTACAGTGCATACTTCGGGGAGAAATAGTGAGTCGGCAGTCTCGGAAGAGATTGTTGTTTGTGATATTGAGGGAAACGTTGTGTGTTATGTTACTGGTGAAAATATCACTTGGGACATACCTTTGCTAGAAGAGAAGCAAGATGAAGATAAATTACTATCAGATGCTAAGGCATTTCTCAGGGGAGTTTTACTGAAGAAAGGGTATAAGTTGCCTTTTTCTGGACTAGAGTTGGAGAATAATTTATTAGTTAGGAAAATTAAGTATAACTTGCGAAGTACTCTAAGCATGGGTGAAATTACACAAATCATCGTGCCAGAGAGTCTAGTACCACAAGTTCTAGACATTGTACATTGTAAATTTTGTTCTCCTCATTTAGGTGAGGACAAGATGTATGAAAACGTCAGGTCAAAGTTCTTTTGGAAAAATATGTTTTCCGCAGTGGAGGCCTTTGTGAAGAGTTGCGCTGTTTGCAATGCGAATAAGCCGGCGACGATGGTGTCGTGTCGTTTGGGTTCATATCCCATACCAAATAGGCCGTTTCAGAGAGTGCATATGGATATTCTGGGTAACTTCTCAGAATCTGCTTATGGATACAGACATCTATTAGTAGTTGTTGACGAGTTAACTCGTTTTGTCGAGATTTTCGCACTGAAATACAAGTCAGCTGAGGAAGTTGCAATAGCGTTTTTAAGGGGATAATTTGTAGATATGGTGTTCCTGAATGTCTTCATCACAGACAATGGTAGGGAATTTATTAATAAGACTTTAGACGGTCTTGCTAATTTACTGGGAATAAAGAAAGTATCTATAATCCCGTATAGACTAGAAGCGAACGGGTTATGTGAGAGGGCGAATCGGAAAATAATCGAAGCTTTACGCATGACAGTGGGTGGTTCCGATACACATTGGGACAGATCTTTGGATGAAGTGCGATATAGTATCAACACTATGGTGAATGACACAATTAAGATATCTCCAGCAGGAGCTTTGTATGGGTACAAGTTGAAAGGACCTTTTGATTTGTTACCAAAGCGAGTTAAGGGCGATGTTACGGTTACTTCGTTGATAAATACAGCGAGAGAAAGATTTGCGCTTATCAGTAAAGAACTTGAACTTAGTTCGCGCGCAATGGTAGAGAAGAGTAACGCGAAATCGAGGGGGTAGCTTTTTCCATGGGTGATAGAGTGTTTGTTAAAGTGAATGTTCGGAATGATCCAATTATAAATTAAGTCCAAAGTTCCATGGACCTTTTGAGATTGTAGAGATCAAAAAGGGAATAGATTTGTAGTAAAAGATGTAAATACTGGTGTGACGAAATTAACTCATATTTCAAAATTAAAGAAAGTTGGGATGTAATGGAACATTTGTATATAATAGTTAGATGGATAAATATGTTGATATTTGCATATATTGTATATAATACTTATTGTTTTTTTTTTTTTTTTTTTTTGTTTCGTGTTCATTTTAGATGAAGTAGAGAATAAGAGAACTTTACCAGTCTCTTTAACTAGATTAATGAAAGAAATAAGAATAACGTTAGATAGAGTTGATAAAGGGATAGATAAAACGTTATAATGGATTCCTGACATTACTCCAGGAAATTCACCTTCTATACAGAATAGGAAAAGTAAAAGAGCAGCACCTTTAGTTCTTTTAGGTGTCGGTGTGATTGCTGCGATTGGAGCGATGTCCACTGGAAGTTTAGTCAAAGTAGCAGAAGTTCAAAGAGACCTAATAGCTCAGGGAAAACAGTTAAATCAGTTGCAAGAAAGTAATGAGAAATTGAGAAGTGGTTTTGAAACAATTAGACATTCTTTGAATGATTTGTCAGTTTCAGTAGAAGGTTTGAAAGAACATCTAGATGTGACAATAGCACTTCTTACGATCCAACATACTTTTCTTAATATTGAGAAAGAAACTGATCCTCTAAGGACAGAAGTGCAAATGCAGATAAAAGCAATTATTGCTGCAGCAGATGGTCGTGTGTATGGTGATATATTACCTTTTACTTAGAAAACATTCTAAGGAATTCCGCTTATCTTTTATGGGGCGAAAGTATTGTTCACGGGAGGAGATTTGTATTTATATTATAATGTTTTGAGGGTGAGATTGTCTGATCGGGGGATTGATAGTATACGTTCCTGTCAGTACAATGAAGCCTTTTCTTAGTTTTATTATTACACCTTTTCCGAGTGCTTTTGGAGACTTAGTAGTGACATGGAATGGATTAGAGACCATGTTCATTTTGGGAGATCAATATCAAGGATCGGGAATTGATTATAAGACAGGTTGTACCTTGGTTAGTGAGAAGTATGTGTGTGACAGTAATATTTTCCAATTGCTAGTTGTATATGTGGGTGGTTGTGAATTATCATTAGTTCATAGACAGACTCCGACAGAATGTGACTTTATACAGTTTCCACATGAATACCACATGATCACCACCAGAACTCTTACTGCCATATTTTGCAAAGAATGTCCTGTTACGACGATGTGCCGAGGTAACAAGTTGACGTCGTTCATTCTTCAAGGATCTAAGCTGTTTGATTCTTCGTGTCGAGTAGTGTCAACAGACTTCCTCGTACTTAGCCGTGCTGTGTTCAACAGTTCCAAGAAGATATTCATGTGTCATATACATAATGATCATGATGTAGTTCCAGTGCCTTCAACAGAGATACCGATGACTGTTCCGCCATTGTTGGAGAACGATGATCCGTTCATGGTCGAGTACCGTGAATACATTCTGCCATCCATCTTGATAATTTTAGTGGCTATTTTACTGATAATTCTTATTGTGGGAGTAGTTAAAGCTTATTTGTGCTTGTAAGACTAAATGCAAAGGCTCTAAGAAAACGACCCCAGTGACTTTGGAAGTACATCATGAGAGCAGTCACTTAAATCTGCAGTGCAGTAGACATTGCTAATTGAGCATAGTCTATTTGTTATATTTTATACATTTGCTTTTATTTTGGTTCACCATTAAGAGAGCGAGATGCTCTTTTGGGGTGGCCGACCACTATTTTAGAAAAATATGGCCGTTTTAACATTACTGTGTTATAAGGTGTGATGGAAGAGAAGTTGCTGTAAGATGGTAGTGGGTCAAGACAGACAGTTGCAAATCGTTGCATTCAGCAAATAGTTTGGTTAATTCAGCAGTTAACCTGATGAACACACAATATTGGCTCTGGTATGCGAGTCATATGACCGAGTTGGTATGTGGATACATAAGTTCGTACGTTAGGAAATCTAGATTTTGTGTCTAATTCTGCCCAAAAATTAGTCCGATCGTTCATTAACGTGAAGCTAGAGCTGAGATCGTCAAGACATTATCTTTGAGTGTTGCAATCTCTTAGAATTGGCAGAATAAGGTAAAGTTCAGACTCTTCGTTTTTCTGTGTGAATTGTGAACTTATGTTTTTTTTACCATGTTTCAAGACATTTTTGAACTTGTGTGGAAAGGTCAACATAACCTTTTACCATTTCAATATTCTGTTTTATTGTGTCCTATTTACCAGTATCTACTCATGCATTTTAGACTTTTTATTATGTTTTGCACTTGCATATTTTTGGGAGATTATTATTTGTGCTTAATTCTTTCGACAGATGTCGGTAGTGAGAATATTGTGGTGGTGAAGCCTTTTTGGTGACATGATGTTATCATGGTGGTGTGATTATAGAGAGACAGAAGCAAACCTTGCAATGTCTAAATTTCTGATGTGGTTGACTTTTTTGAGACTAGACTTACAATGTCTAAGATGGAGTATGTGAGAGTTTTTGAATTTGCAGGCTATTAGCCACAATCAGATTTTTTAGTTGGATTGAGACTAAATCTTGAGTTAGATGTTTTTTTTACTTGATAATTTCATTTATGATGCATTTTAGTCTTTGCTTTGTTTATTCATTACTTGTTGGGTTGCTTTAAATAATAAATCTATTTTTGTAGGAAAGATTGCGTTTCCTTAGATGATCCATTTCATTTCTTTAATGTGGAATGAGAAATAAAGAGATCAGCTTGCTGTCTGAGAGAGAGAGAGGGAATGCGTGAGGTGAGAAGCCAGAGAGAGGGGAGAGAGAGAGAAAAATGTGAGAGAGTGTCAGGGGAGGAATCTGTGTGGGCTGAGAGTTAGAGGGGAATAAGAGGTCAAAACGCCATATCCTCGTGAAGGTAGATCGAAAGACACGTTACGTAAAAACATTTATACACAAAATGTTGATTCTGTTTTTAAATGGTATAACACACACATATATATATATATATATATATATATATATATATATATATATATATATATATATATATATATATATATATATATATATATATATATATATATATATATATATATATGTACATATATATATATATATATATATATATATATATATATATATATATATATATATATATATATATATATATATATATATATATATATATATATATATATATATATATATATATATATATATATATATATATATATATATATATATATATATATATATATATATATATATATATATATATATATATATATATATATATATATATATATATATATATATATATATATATATATATATATATATATATATATATATATATATATATATATATATATATATATATATATATATATATATATATATATATATATATATATATATATATATATATATATATATATATATATATATATATATATATATATATATATATATATATATATATATATATATATATATATATATATATATATATATATATATATATATATATATATATATAAATATATATATATATATATATATATATATATATATATATATATATATATATATATATATATATATATATATATATATATATATATATATATATATATATATATATATATATATATATATATATATATATATATATATATATATATATATATATATATATATTTACTAAAAGGACCTCATTCAAACTGGATGGTATCTAATGGAGTTTTATTCAAAAGTTACAAAGCTTTCTTGGGGCGGTTGTAGTAATGGACGCCGCAGAATACGAGAATAAGTTAGAACAACTGTTAAACGATGAAAACACATATGAGGCTTGCAACAAAAACCGGACATTAGGGGGTACAGTGCAATTTTAACAAAGAAGTAAGGGAAGCGTTGACAAAAATCCACGACAAAACCAAAAGAAAAGAATTAGAACATAGAGTAAAATCAATGGAAAGTCCAGAGATCCCATATATTTATGGTAGCCCTCAGATCCACAAAGAAGGGTGCCCGGTAAGACCGATCGTGGCATCGACGAGATCACCGCAGAGGAGGCTGGAGAAATTTCTTTCCAACATAATGGGAAAATGGGTAGGCTTAGTATCCGAAGGGCATTTTAAAACATAACATGAACCTGATAGACGAATTATCCAAAATTAACGTAAAAGACTGCAAATTTGGTAAGTTTGGATGTAACTTCCCTGTTCACTAACGTACCAGTAAAGACGACGATGGAAATAATAAAAAAGAATATGGAGGAGGGGGTCTATACATGCGACATAGATCATGACGTTTTAATAAAAATGCTAACAGCGGCCCTCAGCGTTAATGTTTTCAAGTGGGGCGAAAACCATTATATACAAAAAAATGGCGTGGCCATGGGTTCAAGTCTTTCACCAGTTCTAGCCAATATCTTTATGGAATGGTTTGAAAAGGAAGAGGTGGGCAAAGTAAATAAAGGGAACTTAAATATCGTAAAATGGGTAAGATACGTGGATGACATCTTGATCATTTACAAGGGAGAAAGGGAAGATCTACACAAGTTTCTAGAAAACATAAATAAACTAAATGAACACATCAAGTTCACATTAGAAGAAGAGAAGGAAGGAGAAATTCCTTTCTTGGATGTCCTGGTCAAGAGGGTAGGGGAGAATTTAAAATTCAAGGTATATAGGAAGAAGACACATACCAATTCATACACACATAGGTTCTCCAGTCATAGGAAAGAAATAAAAATAGGATTAATGACAGGGTTGGCCATCAGGGCTTATAGGATTTGCAGTCCCAATTTTTAGACGAAGAGTTGGATTACCTGAGGGAGAGTTTTAGGAGATTAGGCTACCCCTAAGTATTGGTGGGAGAAACGCACATATCAAAGCAAGGAAAAACTACTTTGGGGAGAGGAAAGGATTGAAAAGGAACATTTGGTAGGAAAGAAAATAATTACAGTTCCGGACAACAACTCTATTGCACCCATCAACAGGAAGCTAAATAATTTCAAATTGATAGGCAGCTACAAAAACACCATTAGGAATAAAATAGTTAGAAACAAAAAGTCGGTAGAGGGGGAAGAGATTAGAGGGGGTTTATATGGCAGCGTGTCTAGACTGTGAAGAAGGGTACTATGGCGAAACTGGCAAATCATGTAAAGAGCGAAGCAAACAACATCTGCAGAACATAAGGCATTATAATCAGACGTCGGCAGTTGCCAAACACTGTTGGGAAAATGATCACAGAATAGACTGGGAAAATATGAGTTTTCTGTACAGGAACACCAACAAAACATCTAGACTGGTTGTAGAGAACGCCTTCATAACTTGCGCCAACAACACGATGGCAGGAACAACGGAAACGGCTTATGAAGACAGCATATCAAGAAAAATCGTATACTCCACAGTAGCAAGGAAACGAAGAAAAACGCAACAGAACGCACGGAAAACGGACATCTGGAACCAGGGATCAGAGAAAGACCAAGGTCAAGAGAGGGTGGAGGTCACACAGGAAGAGCTAGGCGATTATAGGATTAAAAGCACCCAGCACACAGATATAAATACAGCCGGACTATGCGTTTGCTCATTGTACGGATACTTGATGATGTGGACTGTTTGTCCAAGAAAGCTTGTAATTTTTTGAATAAAAACTCCATTAGATACCATCCAGTTTGAATGAGGTCCTTTTTAGTAATTCTACTAATGCACAGAACAATTGTGTATGTGATAAATGTTAATATATATATATATATAGATATATATATATATAGATATATATATATATATATATATATATATATATATATATATATATATATATATATATATATATATATATATATATATACATATATATATATACATATATATATATATATATATATATATATATATATATATATATATATATATATATATATATATATATATATATATATATATATATATATATATATATGTGTGTGTGTGTGTGTGTATGTATTTATGTATGAGTTTATCTATATGTACATATACACACATACACACATGCTTCACACTATCCTTTTCTAGTTGTACTGTAGAAGCGAACGTTTGAGTTCCCCCTTTGACATGCAGAGAGGATTTAAGTGTTGTTCAAATATCCGAGTGACTCGAATGTAATATTTGTTCGCACCTCCGTCCGACGTTGACCTTTTGCTCTTCCATGAATTTTTCAATTTCTCTTCCATCGACGAAGAATTTATCAAAGTCGCTTTCCGGCCGGATTTGAACTTCACTGGCGAAACATTTCAAGAGGTTGAACTATTTTGTTTGCATATCAGTTGATTTTCTAACATTTATATATATATATATATATATATATATATATATATATATATATATATTATATATATATATATATAGTATATATATATATATATATATATATAAATATATATATATATATACAGTATATATATAATACATATGATATATATATACACACACACACACACACACACACACACACACACACACACACACACACACACACACACACATATATATATATATATATATATATATATATATATATATATATATATATATATATATATATATATATATATATATATATACTGTATATCTAAATTGTAAATTGTTATCCTCAAGGTGAAGATTTTTCAATCAAAATTAAGTTACGTTAGAAATATATTTGTGGTAGACCTTTCAAGTTGTTAATTTTTATTCACTTCTAACAGGTATCAGGGATGTGCGGGGCACTTTGAAAGCTAAGACGCTTGAATCTTATTGATACTCGAGAAACACGTATATCTATCATGATTGCTCTTTATTAATTCCTAAGTAATAAAAGTTTTATTCCAGAGTTGAGGTTATTGAAACATGTGGCAATACCGTTGTTAATCTCTCTCTCTCTCTCCATCATTGATCAGAGGTCATGTTGCACCTGTTTTCTTTTTTGCTGTTCATTTTTCTTTAGCTTCTCTCTCTCTCTCTCTCTCTCTCTCTCTCTCTCTCTCTCTCTCTCTCTCTCTGCATCAATGATCAGAGGTCATGTTACATCAATTTTCTTCATTACTGTCCACTTTCCTTTGGCGTTTATCTCTCTCTCTCTCTCTCTCTCTCTCTCTCTCTCTCTCTCTCTTCATCAATGATCAAAGTCATGTTACATCTATTTTCTTCATTACTCTTCCCTCTGCTTTAGCTTTTATCTCTGTCTTTCTCCCTCTCGGCCATATGGCTTATTGTGGGATTTCTTTAGTTGACTATTAACCCTTGGATATCTACAGGAAGGGACAACAAATTGCACTATTTTTCTTTTCGTTAGTCCTCAGATTGTACGGTTCTGTCAAGTGTGGGAGGAAGATGGTGTCTGGTTTTGAGGTATTTCTGACATGTTCAATGAGCTATGGGGGCGAGATCAATAAATCTTGCTTGGAGGGAATTTATGACAATAGGAAAAGCAATCGAAGAGACGTCTCCAGGTCAAGGATGAACACACACACAAACACACACACACACATGCAAGCAAGCATGCATGCACACGCACACACACACAGAGAGAGAAGGGTGATTTAAGCGAAACCATATGGTTTCCTGACTCATTGTCTTTCAGCCAATCAGTCACTATAATAATTCATATATATATATATATATATATATATATATATATATATATATATATATATATATATATATATATATATGTGTGTGTGTGTGTGTGTGTGTGTGTGTGTGTGTGTGTGTGTGTGTGTGTGTGTGTGTGTGTGTGTGCGTGTGTGTGTGTGAATGCGCGTGTTGTCGTTAGTGTGAGCATTTGCAAAAATTCTTTCAAAATATTAAAAATTTTAAAACCTCTTAACTTGAACTAAGAAGTTCTGTCTATATTCTATCCATTTTAATTACCTATATATTGCATCAGCAAACATCGTTCTTTTTATTTTGCCCCACTTTAAAATTTCCACTATGTGATTAAATGCGATCTGCAAAAGATTACAATGTACTCTGGGATATGGGAAAATCATTAATGAAATATTACGAGCAATTATGTTTTAATCAATGAATAATTACCTTCAAATTTCGAAAACATTACAACAATAATAAACAAAGAATATCCATTAAAACTTATGTTTCTTTTTAATTAAAAAAAATACTTGAGTTATTATTTCATTTAAGCCAATCTGTCTCCCTAGAGGACTGGGAATCTGATTTCTAAATGTTCGCAAAACTAATATTTTTTTTATATATTTTGAAAATACCTAAATACATGTAAATGTTTGTTTTTCCATGCAACCATTTTTTTTTTAATATTCTGTCCAAAATATTTGTAGAAGCTTTCCAGTTCATGATATGTTTAATTTACTTTTTGAAAACATTCATTGTTATATATACGAGTTAAGTATAATCATGCTTGATTAATATTAGGAATTAAACAGGCGCCCAGTCAATGACAACACAAACATTCAGTGTTTCTTATTTCTTGAAAAATCAATGTGAACCATACAATGATGATAAGCTTAGAGCAAAAATGATCCCTTAAAGATAAATTTCAGCCACATAAATACCCTATTTTGCACACATATTGCGTACATGTCATTAACCTTGTCTTACTATTCTTTTAATTGAACATCATGTTTTAAACCATACTTAGCAATTCAACATCAATTTCTTTCCCGTGATGTACATAACTTGTATCCGTCAGATCCAGTATTACTCACCTGAGGCCAACAAACCTCATTGTTTCAGTAATAAGAATTTTATGACCAAGCATATATACTGGCAATTATAGTGCCTCTCTAATTCATTTTATACATGACATCATACATAAACACAAAGTGGTATATTGTTGTTCATAACCATATGCAATACTTTATGTAACCCTCTGTACATAAACATGACATAATGGTTTTTTTTATTTTCCTCTTTCTGAAAAAAATTCAGTGTTCCATTTATGGAGCACTGTAGGGATGCTTTAATTTCTTGGGAGTGCATAAAAACTCTTAGCAGCACAGGGCAGGACAAAGTGATACTTTATAATAATCGGATAGGCGCTAAATTCGCCCTAATATGCTTCTAGGGTTCAAATAACATCGGCTTAGCTGTTCATTTATTAGGTTTTGAAGGAGTATCTCCGTATGATCTGTGAGGAACGATGTTTTCTGATAATGCAGTAGGCTACATTTCAGAGCAAAAAGAATACTCACTGCATGTTATTCATAACTTTCACCCATTTATAAGGATCACGCCAATAAGAGCATGATGTTCATAAGAAACGAGAAACAGCAAAGACACATGAGAAAAAGTAGGAAAATATAAAAGTCTTAGCAACAAAATAAATCATACATAATTTACAAGGGAGCAACTATAACACACAAAATGAGACTAACAATGGGTTAGTCTTTTTTTTATCATAAATCCACAACAAACTATTTTGGATTTTCTTTTATCCACTTTAGTTCTGACGTGACTAATAAAAACAAAACAAGAGAGCGAAAAAAGGAAGACCGACAGAAGAAAAATCCTTATGTATTTTCGTTCCCTGGACCCAGACCGAAGGCTACTCAGTATATAAGCATTTCTGAAAATAGAATTTGGCAGTTCTTCCCGAGACATGATTTTCCGTCGACCTTCTATGCCTGGTTTCTTGTCAAAAGCCGGACGTTCGCTCCACAGAATCCCTAATGGGGCTTGCAAGCACCCTATGAAAGGGGTGGCAGGGACCTAAAGACCATGGGGATATATATAGCACCATTCAAGTCCCACGACACCGAAAGTTGATGTAACTCCGAAGAAAGTGATCGATATTAATATCTATGCCAAATTGCTTGTATACGAATAATTAAGGAATAATGTTCGGGAAAAACTTAGCACTATTCGTATAAATAAACACATTCCTACTGAATTTTATTCATGAAATTTTAAAGAAGGGCATATCTGTACATCACTATATTTATATATTTGTAAAATCTGAAAAAATCCCACTCTCAGAGTTATGCAACGTGACAAATGGACAAATGAGAGAGAGAGAGAGAGAGAGAGAGAGAGAGAGAGAGAGAGAGAGAGAGAGAGAGAGAGTTTTATTTTTCTATCAAAGTTATGTTGGGAATTTTTATTTGAAAATAATATTTCTTTCTACTGCTCGCTAAAATATGGAATGAAAGCAAGCAACTTTTACGAAAATGGGGTATGCTCTGGAGTTTCATAACAGTGAATTTTATAAGAAATCTGAAATATCTAAAATTTAAGCATCACAGTTTGAAAAAAGAAAAAAAATTAAATGTATTCTATATTTGGCTGAAATTAATAATCATTCATAGTAATACTTAAATTCACTATAAAATCGATGCAATTAGTCCGCAAGTGTATATATGTGTTTGTGTGTGTGTGTGTGTATGTATATAGTCTAGTATCAGATCATGAAACTGAAAATGTCTTCCACCACTGCAATAATAAGTGGCACGAGACGGCACTACTGCCCAGGAAGTGACGAATGGCTTGAGATTCGAGTATCATATGGAGGCTTATGAAACTCATGGGAAGAGTAATTATCCAAAATGACGGATGAGTCTATCTCTCAGGCCAAAGGCAAACGCATACATCAGGTAAGGCTATTTACTGAGGACTGCAATCAAGTTAGTAGTAAGCTGGATATTGCTACACTATTAAGCTCATTGGAAAAGGAAATGCCCTCTAAACTGCAGAAGAAACCTCCTGAGGACAGTGACAACCACGCTTTTTACCAATTTTGGATGACCGGAAATAATAGCATTCTTGACGTTCCTCGTGGAGTGACTGTCATCAAATGGCAGGAGGAGAGGGGTCTGCAGCCCCATGCCATGTATAAATGTTGCAAAAAAATCCCAAAATCATTTATTTCTCCTTTGTATCTTGCAAAATAAGAATAGGATACGGCAATGTACGCCCTGAGGTTCGAGTCACTTGAGAATTTGCCGATCAGAAAGAGAAGCAAAAATGATCGTTTTGTGTCAGGAATTGCTAAAGCGGCAGGAGGCCAATTGCATCAAATATTCTTCATTAAGGTTTATTAGGAAAGCATTTTCTTAGTAGTGACGTTTCTACTAATGCGGTACCCATACACTAAGAGTGACGGGCTTGAACTAACACGCATCTATAATAACACAATACATTTTGTAAATATGAAAAGAAGGTAAACAAAGGCTTTAGCAGTTATCATGTCATTTATGGAACATCACTCAACGAATAATTTCACTCTCAACAGGTGACACTGGAATATTTGCATGGAATTATCATCCAGTCTGCTATCTCTCTCGATTTATGCTTATGCTTATAGATGTATAAAATATATATGTATATATATGTATATATATATATATATATATATATATATATATATATATATATATATATATATATATATATATATATATATATATATATATATATATATTTACTACCAGGAGTGCATTAAAATTGGATGGTATCTAGCGGAGATATTTATTCACGAAAAGTTACAAGCTTTCTTGGACTAACAGTCATCATCGTCAAGTATCCGTAGAATATCTGACAATGAGGACAGTCTGTCCTAGAAAGCTTGTAACTTTTCTTGAATTAATATCTCCGCTAGATACCATCCAGTTTTCATGAGGACCTGTTAGTAATTGTATTAATGCACAGAACAATTGTGTAAGTGATAAAGTTAATATATATATATATATATATATATATATATATATATATATATATATATATATATATATATATATATATATATATATATATATATTCTTAAAAATCACAGTAGATGGACGTGACTTCAGTGTATAAGCGAATCCCACAGGAAAATGACAGGCAGAAGTTCAGTACCAAGCGCTTTCACGTTTATTAACGCATCGTCTGGGCACAAAAAAAAAAAAAGTGAAAGCGCTTGGTACTGAACTTCTGCCTGTCATTTTCCTGGGATTTCTTTTATATATATATATATATATATATATATATATATATATATATATATATATATATATATATATATATATATATATATGTATATATATATATATATATATATATATATATATATATATATATATATATATATATATATATATATATATATATATATATATATATATATATATATATGTATATATATATATATATATATATATATATATATATATATATATATATATATATATATATATATATATATATATATATATATATATATATATATATATATATATATATATATATATATATATATATATATATATATATATATATATATATATATATATTGTTAAGAATAAACATTCCTTCCTCCCTTTGTAAAGTAATTTCAGCAATCAAATTCAAATTAATATTTTGTTCCTCTGTCTTTCGAATCGGTGTCTCGGGGAAACCCGTGCTTTTTGAGCCAGTACGCTACCGTTAGGCGTCAGTATTCCTCACCTACCCCCCTCCATAAAAATCATATGATGCGGGAACAATACTCACAACCCTGTCTCCCCCCATCGCCTGAGCGGGAGTAGCAATTAATGTTCATACAGCCCTATAGGCGTATCGAAATTAGGGGATGCGGTAGGATTTTGTTCTGTCAGGCCTTAGACCTAAGGACTCCTTTTCTCTGTGATTTTGCTGGCCTTTTGACATGCTTGCAGGTACAGCTGCCCCCCGCCCCCCAACGCCGAATGAGGCCTGCTTTTGAAAAGCAGGACAAGAGGAGACTCTCCACTGATTTCGTCTGGAGCGGACGCTTCTTCCATCTCCGCTGCTGTGGCGATCGCCAACTACAGCCTATCCGATTTCAGGCGCCTGTAACCACCATAAAAGGTTCGTATGTTGCGAGTTGTCAATTGCCAGCACTGTCCCTTGTACTTAACTCTCTAATTTCCATTTCTTTAAACTTTTAACCTATTCCTCCACGAAACAATCTTCCCTTTGTCACAATCTTGCCTGTATCCCCTGCCTTGCCATTTACGTACTTCGAATTCGACTAAAGATCCCGATATAACAAACATTTATCCCTCCACCAGTGCAATCTAAGGGCTATTTAAGATTTAAGTTAAGTGAACCAGAGCTAGTTAACTTTGGGCATGTATAATTATGTGTTCATCGTTAACGCGCACGCAGCTCCAATCCTCAAATCATATTTACGTGCTTTCATCAAAGCACCTTCTAGGATACGTTATGTGTTGTATGTAAGAACGTATCTCCCGTAATCTTCTGTACGGAGACTCCATTTCCCTTAGTTTGAGCAGGGCTAACAAACTGTCTCTTTCAGGAGATGAGATACACGTGGTGCGGTCGCAATCCTGCTTCGATACCTCGCCTGCCACCCAAATTGAATTTATACCTGGTCGTAGTTCAGAGAAGTTCCCGTTGTGGCCAACTATTTTCATGAAGTATTTCCTCCATCCTGGAACACCATCATAGACATTACCATCCACGTAATCAGGGCAGACTGAATGTAATTATTATCATTGAACTGATTATTGCAGATTGGCCCCATTTTTATCCACTTGCCTGTTGCCAATGCTTGTCATTATTGTTACAGTGCCCTATCATGAATCTGTCCCTCTGTGATTATGTCGTATGGTGTCTAACTGTTGATTTGCTAATGTTAATTTGCTAAGTTCTATAAATAAATCACTGTAAATTGGCAAACGAATTCTAAATTCTAATATGGCGACCTTCCACCTTAAATTATAACTCCAGGAAAATTCTGAGGTAAGTCTTCAATTAAATCCCCTTTTGTTTACAAACTGGACTCCTTTGGTTTTGTGGCAGCATCAATTATAATTTTGTGTGTAAATTCTCATCTCCCCAGTCCAGGCTGTAACAATAATATATATATATATATATATATATATATATATATATATATATATATATATATATATATATATATATATATATATATATATATATATATATATATATATATATATATATATATATATATATATATATATATATATATATATATATCACTAACATTTTCCATAGCAAATCGTAGCTCCCGAGAAAAGATGAGACAACGATTATTCCTATTTACACTCTTGAACTAAGAATGACCCCAGAGTGCTGAACTTCCAAATTTGTCGCTCATACACCTTCAAGAAAAACCTTAACAGCAGTCCGTCGAAGCCCCTACACACACGACTGTTCTCTGTTAAAACACTCTTCAAAGTAACTTAAAGGGGACCCACCCATTCATTCGAGCTGTCACGCACTTATCGAAAAGCATCTTAATATCCCCTGCCAGGTTTAGTTCAATCAGTGTTTAGTGAGTCAAAAGCATTTCTGCGAATGTTGTCAGCAATCTTCACTTCAGAAAGGAATCACCTAAAATGATGACCGCGAGGACTTACAGGAATGGTGTTAAATATCTAGCGTCTTGCATAGCTGACATATCGTTTACTACGTGTATCTCGATGTTCTAACGGTCTGCCCGTGCCAGTGACATTATTAAATTGTTAGTCACTGTCGAGTTTTAATTACTTATAAAGGGATCGCAATACTGGTAAAATATGTAACATACGATGATATGATGTTAACTAGTGACTGATAAATATATTTTATGTAAACTGACGTTGCAAATATGGCAATCGATGCTGGGTAGAGCTAGAATACAGAAAGTGGTTGATCCCCTAGGTTATTAACGATGAAAACAAATTAGTTTAATCTCGTAAAGTAAATGAGAAAATAAACGAAAGATGTCCACCCCTCTTGCTAATCAAGATTAAAAAAATCAAAACAGCTCGTAAAAGAAAAGGAAAGGGGAAAGGCACTACAAATTAGGTGATGCATGAAAAAGAATTATAAGCATAGGCAGTTTCGTTAAACCCGAAGATAAAAGGTAAAATGCAATAGAAGGTTACAACAGATTTTGCTGTAACGGAAGCAGTGTCACTGAATATGACTATGAGAGAGAGAGAGAGAGAGAGAGAGAGAGAGAGAGAGAGAGAGAGAGAGACAGACAGACAGACAGACAGACAGACAGAAAGACAGAGACAGAGAGAGAGAGAGAGAGAGAGAGAGAGAGAGAGATCAGTGAATTTTGTACCTGGTATTCAGTTGGCTGCACAGGGTTGCAGCCAGGGTAGAGATGTGCATGGGGCTAGTGTGTATATATATATATATATATATATATATATATATATATATATATAGATATATATATATATATATATATATATATATATATATATATATATATATATTATTTATTCAGAAATATCATTACGATGAATGAAGACCATAAACGACGACACAACCAGGCGTAAGACATTCCGTTGCAAAGGAGTCATTATCAACACATGTAAATGAAGAGAATCTGCTCTCATTACCATCGAGAGGCCTCATAACTCATAAAGTGATCATTAATTTCACTTTACTAGTTTTCTAGTTAATTACGAAAGGCAATATTCTGAGTAACTAGTGATTCGTAATTTCCAATAGTATTAACTCGATTGGACAACATTCAACCGGCGACATCACTTAACAACACCAAAAATCACAACGGAAATTCTTTAAATGTCAAAAAAAAAAACAAATTAATCAGATAAATTTGTTCAAATGCTGTTCTTTTGAACTGTCAAAGGAAAAAAATCGGGGCATTCCCATAATTACTTGAGAAGAACTGAAAAGAAAACTATTTTGACGGCTCTGTCTGTGTTTGTGTGATCTTAAAACCTACTGTGGGCTGTAAATTGTTCATGTTGACATAAAACATTTGCAGCCCTTGTTAATACATAATCGTGCTTCAGGCAACGATTAGGTCACCACCGGGCCGTGGTTATTTTATGTAATCATTAGAGAGAAAGATGGATCTAACTTTCGGTGGCCTGACTACGCCGTAGTGGCTGTACAGAAAACTCGATTGCAAGAAACTCACAACTTTTGTGTGTACTGTTTTGTGTTTTTTGTACAGATGTCTCTTTATTTCATCTCACCATTTTGTAACAACCAGTTTTCCACTGAAATTTCCCCTCCATTCACTTTTCTACTACTAAGAGGCCTTTTCCTTTTTTCAAGGCTACTCTTTTACCACTTCCCTAAATTTCTTCCCCACTCCATCCGCCCAACCCCTTCCTCAATACTGCTACGCTTTTCCCATCCACGGGCTTCTCAGTCTTCCGTCTGTCATTATTTTTCCTTTCACACTCTTTCAATAGCCTCTTTTTATACCTTCAAAATCCCATACAGTCCCAGAATACTACGACTGTCCCCATTCCTGCTATCACAGATGGGGGATGCCGAGAATATAGCCAACTTTTACACGAGGAACCTGGACACTCCATTGTACATCCGCAAAAGTCGCCTTTCGTGAGATATGAAGGGATGTGAGTAGAGAAAGGGCCAGTCAGGCGAACGTTTAATTGGAGAGAGAGAGAGAGAGAGAGAGAGAGAGAGAGAGAGAGAGAGAGAGAGAGAGAGAGAGAGGCAGCACCGACAAGAGAAATCAAGTACTTCGAAAAAGAAGGGAGACACCTGAATATCACCTGGTTGATTCTATCAAGGAGTATTTTCCCCGATGCTAATTTTTTTTTTCTCATGCACTGATTTTTCTTTCCTACTTTTCTCTCTTTAGCGAGAAATCCTTCTACCGAGTGAGAAGGCTTTTGCCACTGTGGTTTTTCCCCCCCTCCGGAGAGGGTTATCTTTTACTTCCTATGTGTTCTACTAATCTTTACTTTTAACTGTCTCCCTTTCATAGTATTAAGGAGACTAGGACTCAAATCGTTCTCAAGGAAATAGTGTCTTTTCCTACCTCTGATTTTTTCCTTTTCTATACTAACGTTTTACCTAAATGTCTTTTCCTATGTATTCAAACGGTTTCAATTAATTGATAAAATATAATTCAGAGATAAAACAGACACAATGTTTAAAATTATTGAAAATATTCCTTTCCCTTTCAAATCCTATGATTCTCAAACCATCAAGGGACGTCGCTTTTCGTTGTTCCTTATCAGTACTATCTTCTTTCGGGTCACATACTATACTGCCCACATTTACACTGACCATGAGTAATGGTAACACACACACACACACAGATGAGTAAGTATATATATAGCTACTATAGTATAATGGTACATATATACATACATACAACACATACACATACACATACATATATATATATATATATATATATATATATATATATATATATATATATATATATATATATATATATTATACATACGCTATACATACATACATTTTGAACCTGGGAGAAGTAGTGAATATGGTTATATTTGAACCAGATATATGTAATCTTTTGCCCTAAACTGGCTATCGTTTTCTTTGATATACAGGAGAGGAAGCCGTTTCTTTGATATATATATGACCTGGGTCAGGACATCCCCCTACCCCTGTCCAGAAGCAATAAAAGGTCAGGGCGAGGACAGCTCTCTCTCTCACACACAGACAGTAGTTAAAGAAGGAGGTCACGAGTGCAGACCTTGCTCTTTCGCTCGCCGCCACGTGGAGGTGCAATGGCCCTTAAAGACTGCAACCGGGGATTGCAAGTCCCAACAACGAGTTGAATACTCAACTGCGGCCTTTTCATCATCCCAAGGGCGCCCTTTTTCCGCCCCAATCTAACTGAAACAGCTCCTTACTGAGGAGGCCCTTTTATCGATGCTCCCACATGGTCTCTGGCAGAAGACGCCGCTGACTCATCCTTACGCCCTGCAATGTGGTAAAGTACCCAAAACGAGTTGCTAGTCATGTTACTTTGCCCTTGTGCATTGATTAACTTCTGGGCCGATAACTTTGTATTCCCTGATGTTTCTTGAGCCACACTGATAATTTTCCTCTGAGTTACAAGTAACGCCTCAAATGAGTCCTTGGCGCCTTCCAGTGCACACACACTGAGTAATTCATTCCCAAATTCCAGCATTAGATTTGTAACCTGGGTCAATATCAGGCACAGAAGGACGATCATATTGCAGAATTTTCCTTGGTCCGTGTTCCTGGCATTCCCAAATGAATCCCCCTTCGGGAGGGCTTCGAATTTAAAAGCAATTTAACGTGTTTCAAGACTCCTTTCCCTTGATCTTGTGTGTTATGAAAATATACATTTTTGTATCCACGTGTTTCACGCACTTCCCTTTGAGAAAGAGCCCTCCACTCTTCGTGTTTTATATGTCCTGGTTATCTTGCAAGAAGTAAAATTTAATAAATGTGAGTCCTAAAACAATTAAAACTTATAAATATATATATATATATATATATATATATATATATATATATATATATATATATATTATATATAATATTGTATATAGATTATATATATGATATTCAATTTATTAAAGGAAACGAGGACAGCGACAGCTGCTTGCAACATTGACTTTGAAAATGGTGAACTAACAATACTTAAAAATAAGGCATATCAATCTTCTGGAGCTCCGCCTAACAATTCTTGCAGTGCTCTTTCTCTAGCATTACTTCTGTCTTTTTCGTCCACACCGCAGAAAGAATGAATGTTTGTTGGCCAGGAAAGGCAAAAAATAAGCCGGTGATATTCCAGACACAGAATTCGCACAGCGTGACAGCTGCTACCAAGATGAATTGCAAACAGACGAAATATTAAAAGAAAACGCGGGGAAGAAGACGAATATTGCTCGGAATTTCATATGGAGTGTGGCGGTTCAAGCAAGAGGTTGTCTGGGAGCGTTGTTCTTTTGGACGAAACTGACATCTTTCTTACTAATTAGGTTTGTCATCGCTTATTGCCAAAAGAGTTTACCTTCTAAGTTGACTGGGAAAGGTCATCTAGCCACTTTAAAAATTTATCTATTCTTTTGAATTTTGTGTTTCATCTTAATAATGGAGTGCTTCCTCAATAGAGAATACGATGAGAGAGAGAGAGAGAGAGAGAGAGAGAGAGAGAGAGAGAGAGAGAGAGAGAGAGATATACTCAACGTAGTGAACATCACTTAAACATGTCCAAGGGAAAACTAACGTGCAAGGTACTTAAAGAAAGTAAACAAAGAAAAACGATTCAAGTAAATGAATATAAGTGAAGACATTGTATTAAATATTTAAGCGATTTTTTTATATAAAAATTCATAACTTATCCCAAACATAAAATAAATTTAAAATAGCATGAAAAACTTAATCAAATACATAAAAAAAGGAATAAACATTAGGCCTTCTGCGAGGACAATATTAAAATCGTCTGTTAATGAAGCGTGTGTTTCCCGACCAATCTGCTATAAAAGAGCCCCACTCCCCTACAGAGCAACTCTAGTCTCAACTTCCCGCGAAGAAAAACTTTTCTAACTCGAAACAAATTCCTCTCGCTCATTCGCCAAGTCGATCTAAACTTTAGCATAAGCTCCTTTCATATAGTTTGTGAAGGGGCCAATTATCGTCCAGTTCCCCAACTTCTGTCTACCCTTTTTCTATGCTGTTTCCTCCTCATCCTCCTCCTTCTCCTTTTCTTCTTCTTCTTCCTGAGTCCTTATCTATAATCATCCTTCTTATGGTTACTACATGACAGTCTTTAAAATCTACTTTGTTTCAATCAAATTCTTTCATTTGTAAAAATCCACCATGAAAAGTTAATGTTGGTGTATGTGTGTACGAGATAAAGATAGTAGACAGGCGGAGGGTGCAATGGAGAGAGAGAGAGAGAGAGAGAGAGAGAGAGAGAGAGAGAGAGAGAGAGAGAGAGAGAGAGAGAGAGAGATTTATCGTTTTAGCTGTTACATGTACATGTATGGTTGTCATTTATACGAGCTTTCTTTGTAAACTTACTTTTATATTTCTTCAGTCTGCTAAGTAAAGGACGTAAGTATCGAAAGGCCTCGCAGCACTCCTTTGTTTCCGTTTTCCTTCGTGTTTTATATATATATATATATAGTATATATATATATATATTATATATATATATATATATATATATATATATATATATATATATATATATATATATCTTGAAGCCCGAAGCGAGCCCGTGATCCCAAATGCCTTTAAAACTAAATAAAAATTACTTAAATAAAAAAAAACAAAAACAAAAACATACATGCATGGTTCTTACTAACATCCAGCTATATTGTTAGGTGAAAATTTCACGTGAGAGAGAGAGAGAGAGAGAGAGAGAGAGAGAGAGAGAGAGAGAGAGAGAGAGAGAGAGAGAGAGAGAGCGTAAACCGTAAAATTCAAGCAAAAAGAAAATTAATGACGCGCGCCCAAACTTTTCACTCATGAAAATGGTTTTTCTTGCGTTGTCTGATCCATAACACAAAAGTCGAACAGAAAACATTTCACTTTGAAGCAGCAATTCCATCACCTTCGACATCACGTCAATCGACCTGTACTCAGACTGCCAGATATCACTTTCGTTACCCTTCCTTAACGTTTTAATCTTGGCAATTCGGGTGGAGAGTAATCTGACGTTTAGAGTGCCACGTGTGTACATTATACGAGGTGGCTCGAGGGTGCCTACAAATATCAAAGAGTAATAAAAGAGTTGCTTACGCAATGAATCACCTGCCTTAAGTAGATCAACTCATGAATGTCAGGCCTCTCATTTATGTATTCCCAAGCGAGGCTTCGCTTTCTTGAATAATTCTCGGCGCAGGAGGGATGGGAAATATATTTGTGGTTTCTCCCTGTGTATGGAAAGGGAGCAAGTCTTGCTTTATTTTTTAAATGGAGAATAAAATTTTAATTAACTTAGAATGGAACACTTTTTTATTCTTTTCCGTTCCGCTTCTTTTTAATTAAAAGTATCTTCAAGGAGTACAGGCAAGTGAACGGCAATTTTCGGATACATCAAAGGAAAAGGCACATCCGATAATATAAAAAAAAAAAACTTGCGATGCTGCTTAATTAGACGGTATTTTACTGATCACTAAAGCTTTTTGTGTGATGCACTGCTTTTCTCTAATTTGATTATTACTGCTTGGAATTCGTTTTAAATTTAAATTATTAAATCAAACATATCTTGTCCTTATGCTCTAAATTTTAAAGAATCCTTTAAACTAAAAGCCACCGTGATCAAGATTCTTTCTCTCTCTCTCTCTCTCTCTCTCTCTCTCTCTCTCTCTCTCTCTCTCTCTCTCAGCTAGAACTACAACTTGTATTTCCCGTTCAAAAATTGCTTTTAGATACTTAAACTGCTTTTACTTACCCTAAAAATCTTGAATAAACATTTATCAGATAAAACTGGTGCTCGAAAAATAAAAATAATAGTAGGTTATTTAGAACAAAGCTCATATTACTGGCAGAGAGGGTAAATGAGTGCTCTCTCTCTCTCTCTCTCTCTCTCTCTCTCTCTCTCTCTCTCTCTCTCTTCTCTCTGTTTGTTCATGCAAAGTGAATAAATATTCAAATAAACAGCAGAGCCAAAAAAAATAAATAAATAAAACACTATCTTCACTGTTTTCAATATTAAAGGAAAAAATTGTCATAACTTTCTTGCAAGTAATATTGGAACATGAAGCAAAAGAAATAAACCCAATAGAGCCAATAGAAATAAATAACACCGAAACCAGTCACTACCGACATATGTAAAAAAAAAGAAAAAGAAAAAAAATACGGAACCTTCCCAAGGCTTACGAAAGTGGCATACCTGCTGTAGTGTCATGTGCCCCAAATACTGACGGAAGTGACGGGCCATTGCCAAACGAGTTTTACTATATGTCCAGGAATACCGGTTGTAACGGCTGCTACTGAGAAATGAGAATCACTCCTAAATTAAATACACCGAGAAAAGTCAAAGTAACATATATATTACATGCGGTATACCTAAAAATGAAAGAATTAGCAGACGTATACATGTTAAAAATATTCTTTGAGATAATAATAGTTTGTTAGTGATGCTTTCCTTTTATAAATATACATTGTTAAATTTCTTATTGACATCAGTCATATATTAAATAGTTTCGTTTTCGGTTGATCTACAAAACGCTCTACGGCAGTATGGATCCATCACAGGCATGTTCTTTAATTACTGCTGTCTAAATTTACTTTAATTCAAATATTATCCAAGGCTCCAATCTCAGCTTAACTCACTCAAAACAAACAAATATCATGGTGACTTATGAATGATTTGAAAAAATATATGATTTTCGACTATCAGTTTAATTAATCTTCAAAGAAAAAATAATGATGGATAAACTTGACACGCGAATTTATCACCCTTATCTAGTTGCTTGAAAAGAATAACTGATAATTTTATAACAAGAAATTTCTAATAGACATTCGAGTCAAAAGCACATAATAAATGGCACCGTCCTTTGGTCGTTCATTTCAGTGTATTTTAGGAGAGAACAAGAAATGCCGGGGGGTAAGCATCCTTACAAACCATTCATGTCAGAATGAACAAAATGGGTGATAACTCTTCATTCTAAAGTAATATCAAATCAGCCATCAAAGGGCAATTGCTGCCTGTTTCTCAAATATTATATGAAACAGTAAAACGGTGATTTCATGGTCTCTAGTTATTCTACTATCGAACGATTTTATACACATTTCAGTGTTTGTACCTTAAACAAAATTTTTCCTCCGCCATTATTATTTGTTTCAGTTTCCGTAGTATGCTCTGTCTCCGTCTTAACTACCTTCGATTCAAATGTAAGTAATTCTAAGATAAGTTCAGATTCCTTTCTTGTGTACCTCCAGGGGGTACCTTGGCCCACAGAAGTTGGTGATGCCGCGTGTTCATACTACTACTACTACTACTACTACTAGACAGAGAGAGAGAGAGAGAGAGAGAGAGAGAGAGAGAGAGAGAAGTTTTAGCTTTTGTGGAACAGGTTTCTCTCTCTGACGTCATGGGTTCCCTAGTATGCAAGGCAGGTTAAAGAAAGTATATCACTTCTCGCAAATGAGAAAAACCGACGAAATACTTATCAGAGGGCGCATGCGCGTTTATCATCGTTTGTAACCAAAAAGAGGGAAAATTTAAGAAAACAACATTATGTTCGTTTTGATAAAGATATCAATAAATAAATATTTTCTTAAAACGTGTTACGAAATCTAAACAAGGAAGTACTCTTAAGGAAATAAAATTATGCGTGAAATGTTACGAAGTATAAATAAACCATATGCATTTTCTCAGTTATGTATTATTCTACCATCAATTCCCATAACTGTCAATACTAAAGACGAAGTCCCACGACACTAACCTTTATAACCCTAAACGTAAGAGGTCTATACTTCTGAAAAACAATAAGTGGCAACTGCTGCCGTTTGCTTGCTGAAATTAGATGATCATGTGCAAACATGCAATAATGAATGGAAAAATTTTTACCTTGAAAAGACTCAGATACAATAAAACATCACTTAGCTACACCATTGTGCAGATGCTCTTGCAACTGAAAGAAATATGCTAATACTCACATGACGCAAGTCACTGAAATTCAACGCATTCTGTCATCACCTGAAATATAGGAGAAAACTAATTAATTCTGTGGTAAGTGCAGCGTCACTGGTCCGACCACAGCCATCAAGTCTGGTAAGGTGACCATTCAAAATTATTTTCCGGTCATAATATTTTCATTACTTTCTTTCTCAACGTCAAAGTAAATATACCTAGGTCACTGCAACTTCCCAAAGTCTCAAATACCACTTCAAGTCTAAACTATCACGACTGCGTAGAGGGGAACTCAAACATTTTGAATAACATAAACATTACTTGTATACGTGCCATTTACTATTTTATTAAAAATACTAATTTTAAATGAAGACCAAATTTTTACATAAATTTTTCTGTTCTCTTACTCTCCCTGTCTTAATAAGCCAGCGCGATTTTTCACTCAAGCTAAGGAATTGGGTGCTGTATGCAAGAATCGAAATCCTCTCTCTCTCTCTCATCTAGTTCACAAGGTAAATAGCTTAAAGTGATCTTGGGTGATGACAGCTGGGTACAAAGCGTGAACCATTGGAAGGCTAAAGCTCGTACAGTGTGGGGCAAGTCGGAAAATTTCGTTTATTTAGCGGCAAAATTAACTTCTGCAAAATAATACATGAAAATTATACGATAATCTTAAAGCTCGACATAT
>NC_089791.1:162500-164016 GCF_040412425.1 Macrobrachium rosenbergii
ATATTACAAGTGAAACAATGTTCTGTACCAATATTAAGACTGAGTTTCATATTTATAATCTACGATAAATTAAATAAAAAAAACAAGAATTTATTCACAAATTCCCTGTGAACTTTCACACATTTACTGTAATGTTTTTATATCCATCAAATTTTTGCTTGTTAATGTTTAAGCATATCTTTAATGTTTGAACTTACAAGAAGTATCATTGATACACTGTTTTTAATTTATTTGGTAGAAAAATTTCTGAGAAATGAAGATCATTATCATGTGATTATTATTATCATTATCAGTCATCTGACGCCAGTAACAGCTCTGCCTCTCTTGTATTGGTTGTACCAAAGTTATCACAAAAGTCACGTTAACCACTCAAAGGTATCATATACGATAATTCTTAGTAAGTGAAAAAATGTCCTTAGGGTATGTTCCGCAAAACTGTTTGAAACTAAATCAAATGTTTACAAACGCAGATTTTTGTTTGCTGACAATAACATCCCTCTTTTCCCTCGCTGTGATGGTATTCAATGGATTAGACTTCTTGTGATTGTTGCTAATATATATCCATTCAAATTATGAACATTTTTAAAAACTATGAATCGATGGGCGAGTATATGTATGCGCGTGTGTGTGTGCGTATATATATATATATATATATATATATATATATATATATATATATATATATATATATATATATATATATATATATATATATATATATATATATATATATATAGAATTCAAGCATGAGATTTAAATGTTCCTCTACATATAACATTACATTAATTAAATACGGACCCTTCATTTTTGGTTTTGCATCATATATAAAAGTTTGATATAGTGGGAATAACAACCCTTGTCTGTGGAAAAAATCATACTTCACTTAATGAAAGAGCAGACAAAAACTAAAAAAAAAAAAAAAAAAAAAAAAAAAAAAAAAAAATGGAAATTTCACTCCCACCACCGCGGGATATTTTCGTTAATATTTTCTAAAGTGGGATTCCCGGAATAATGGATCCAAATGAAGCATTATTCTGAGTAAACGCTGAATGGGGGAGCGGATTAACGAGGTTAATTAGTTGCATATTTTGCTCAACAAAAAAGACGCCAAATACCCACAAGCTCAACTGAAATTTTCCTGAATATCTAGGAGAGAGAGAGAGAGAGAGAGAGAGAGAGAGAGAGAGAGAGAGAGAGAGAGAGAGAGAATTTATCGTTTTAGCTGTTACGTGCACATGTATGATTTTTGATGGAGAGAGAGAGAGAGAGAGAGAGAGAGAGAGAGAGAGAGAGAGAGAGAGAGAGAGAGAGAGAGAGAGAATTCAAATTAAAAGAATATCTCGAAGTTGTTATGATGAAGGGCGCCCCTCAGTCCTTAAATCTGTAGCATTTTTAAGGTCTAATGTTATGGTTAAAAAGAGCGTAAAATTCCTATAGCCACGAGACACAGACCGAAAACTGCCATAAGCAGGGAGATTTTTATTTAGTCTCAAAATCTGAACTCATGACTTGACCT
>NC_089791.1:169516-184451 GCF_040412425.1 Macrobrachium rosenbergii
ATGTCACGTGTCGCAAGGTGAGGTCAAGTTATGAAATTATTTCTTATTTTCCTGCCTCAATCAGCCTTTTTTTCTGTTGACGACGGGGAGTTTTCTAGATTAGACAAGACTGATTAGCATTAAAGACCAGTTGCATCTTACTGAGTGTATACCCCTTTCTACTTTCTATTCCATGTAGAATGCTTATCTTTAGGTTTCTGTGAAAGATGATCATAGTCATGTTAATTATCTAGCACGATAATAACAACAGAAATTAGAAGTAAGCTATGTCTACCAAGAACCTTCAGCTATGAAACCAAGTTCAGGTAAAGCGTAATTATTGTTCGTCTCTGCTTACTCAGCACAAAGGACAGGAATCAAAAGATGCCATTTATTAGAGGCCAGTCTTGTTTTACCACAAGTGATTATTGAGGGGTTTTCTCGTAACTCCATTAACTCCATCTGCTCTTAGAGTTTGAAATGATTGCTGGATTCTTTGCTGAGAAAGGCTTCAAATTTAATTTAAATGGACCCCTGTTTGATATTTTCCGTTCCTGTGCTCATACACTGGTCTTAAGACAATGTACTGCATTGGTATAATCGTATTTTATCTTACTACGACATTTATAATAGCAATATTTATTCCAACATTTCTGTAGCGTATATTAGTAATTATCCGTATAATGTAACCATCGGTTGGTTACCGTGCCTTTTTAAGCTGATGTGGTGACATTACAATTTACTTCTATACACGGTAGTGTTAACATGGTGCGGAATATCTTTTTTGTTTTTTTTTATTTGTCTATGACTTTGTGTTACCAAATCTGTATCATGTCCGAATTTTATTGATATGTCCTTGGCATGTCTTGTATGCCACTCATTCAGAAAAATTGAGATTGTGGAGCATTCCAAAAACGTATGTCCTTTTCCTCGACAAACTTCGAGGGAGTTTTTCAGAATGCCTGCTCAGTGGTTTGCCCGTATTTCTTTTGTGTTATTTATCTTCAAAGGCCTCTACAGCATTCAAAACTTTCACGAGCTGACTGCTGTGAGTAGATTCTGGTTTGGGTAGTTCCATTGGTACAGGAAAAGGAAATCGTAACTTGGCTACGAAAACAAACTAAAGAATACTCAGCGTAATTAGAGACTCGGAGAAAACGCAATATAAAAAATTCAGCAGACGAGAGAGAGAGAGAGAGAGAGAGAGAGAGAGAGAGAGAGAGAGAGAGAGAGAGAGAGAGAGAGAAGTACGCCTCCGGTAACTATGTCCAATCAGGCAGATATTTTAAAGCCTTTTGCTATTGTTCGTTTCACTCTGAAAAGAGAAATCTATTTGCTTTTTCGCCTTTGTTTGTTTGTCACCGGACAGAAAGTATCCATGCAGTGTCCACTTTGTTATAGTGCAGAAATATTCGAGAATCGTTAGAAGTTCAGCTTGTTTAGCCTCGTTCCAAGTTACCTTTGGAACTTGTATCTCGTTTTTACAATTGAAGCTTGTTTAGATTTCCAAGTTACCTTTAGCTTAGAGGTCATTGGTGTTAGGGAAAGTGTTCAGGTCGTTAGGTCTCAACGCTTCTTTGTGTTCTAGAGGTGATTCGTTTGTCTTTAGAAAACCTTCTTCATTGCTTGATTTTAAATTATATGACCGACCGATTGTAAATAGGTGTCCGATTTAAATTCATTTTTAATGTCCTTTGGAAGTTTGATAAACCTTGTTAAATTTGTTGAATGTAAATTATGAGAGACTTTTATTTGTGCTATTTGTGAACTCTTCTTCATTGCGATTTGAAATAATATGACCGAGAATAAATTCATTAGAATTATACGGATGAAATCTTCATTAAATTATGTTCTTTAAAAGTGTATTTACTCAGCGGCGTTGTTGCAGCAGGAAATAGAATTATACCGGTGGCTGGTTCTTTGAAGGTAGATTAGGGCGTTTTTGCAGCAGCAGCACCCGGGCGGGCGAAGGGTGGGCGAAGAAATTAGGGTAATTTATATTAGCAACGTCACACCACCATCTAGAAAGGGTTAAAAGCCCTAACGTGGAGCCACAGGCGTCGTAATGGATATCATCAATTATTTTTTCACCCATCCTATCTCCAGAGAAGTTATGATGACCAAATATTTTTTCCTTATGAGTTTAATCTAAAGTATAAACATAATGAAAAGAATAGTTCACTAATACCTAGGGAATAACTTACACGTAAAGGGAATTACAATTGATAAGTCTTTCGTCACCAGTAGGATTATGCTTGGTTCAGAAACAACGATGTAAAGTGAAATGTGTGTGTGTGTGTGTGTGTGTGTGTGTTTAAGTATGAATAAATACGTAAACCCTTACACACATGATTTGTATAAATAAATGAATAAATAAATATATATATATGCATTTATTTATATATATAATGTGTATATATGTGTGTATTATATGTATGTGTGTGTATTTATATATCAGTTGTTTTACTTAAACCATTGCATTCCAAGAAAAATTCTATTTTCGGTTATGCTAGTATGATGCTGTCATAGTCAATTATTAATAATAACTGTTCAATTATATCTAAAGTTCATGTAGCCTAAAAATTAGCTGGTCCACTGGTATAGTGGTTAGTGTCGTGGCATACCACTCAGATGTCGCGGGTTGTTTGTCTTCCCAGGGCGATGAAAAATCATTGGCTATGTGGGGTATGGTGGGGTTGAAACCAACATTCTTTGCAAGCTTGAATTTCTAGTCAATGGCCCCTTTGGTGTGCTTGTATGTGAATAGGTTTCATCTACTGAAATGATAATAATAATAATAATGATAATATAATTTGGCAGCAGACCCTCTTTTAAACAGGTTTTATTGAATATTATTGGAGGTTGAAACCTGCATTTATTTTTAAAGACTCTCTATTTTCCTTTATTGCGGACTTCTTTAATGAAGGAAAATAGAAAAAGTCTTCTACAAAATAAATGCAGCTGAAATAATAATAATAATAATAATAATAATAATAATAATAATAATAATAATAATAATAATAATAATAATAATAACAATCTGAATTTTTATTTTGAAATCGATGGTTTTCATATTAGCTTCGTTTGATATTCCATCACTCCCCCTCCCCGGACTTCCCCAATATGCGCATTGCATTTTGAGAATAAAAGGGACCTAGAATGAATAGTGTCAACAAAGGCAACTTTTAGAATTACAGAAGAATATGTTTTCAGGGTTTCATTTTAGAAATATATTACCTGTCGTGGAAGTGAAGCATCCATGATGAATGTAATAACGCCGCAGGTGTGAAGTAATCCTGTGGATTTTTAGCAAAAGGTCATTTCCCCTCCGCAATTTCCGCCCCTTCCCCCCCCCCTCCCAACAATGTCTGCTGCCGATGCAATATTACACATTTATACTGAAACCACTTTGATTTCTTTCCTTCAAATCGTCAAAGTGTCGAATAAATTGGCAACAATTTGGATGTGGTGGCAGACATTGCAAGAATGATTTTTTCTTCTGTAAATGGATATATTAGTTGGAATAATCCTTTGATGGGCATAGAAATATGATCTCTGTGGATCTAACAGTCATTGTTCTATTAAAAACGTTTGATGATTAGCACCGTGTCTGTAATTTTACATTCCTTAATTATTTGTTCTGTTGCCTTCTTTAGTTTTCTGTAAAAGAAATTATTACGCCGACTTTGTCTGTCCGTCCGCACTTTATTTGGTCCGCACTTTTTCTGTCCGTCCACAGATCATAGAAACTACTGAGGCTAGAGGGCTGCAAATTGGTATGTTGATCATCCTCCCTCCAATCATCAAGCATACCAAATTGCAGCCCTGTAGCCTCAGTAGTTTTTGTTTTCTTTAAGGTTAAAGTTAGCCATAATCATACGTCTGGCAACCGCTATAAGTACCAGCAAGACAGGTTACCACCGGGCCGTGGCTAATGTTTCATGGGCCGGGGCTTATACAGCATTATACCGAGACCACCGAAAGATAGATCTATTTTCGGTGGCCTTGATTATACGCTGTAGTGGCTGTACAGAAAACTCGATTGCGCCGAAGAAACTTTTGCGCATTATTTATTTATTTTTGTTATTTTAGATGGAATCTGCTATTAATTATTAAGGAGTTTTAAGGAATAGCACAGGATATCCAACTTTGGGATCAAAATGCTTAGTTGACATGCTTCTCTGACGTCATCAGTTCAAATAAGGAGGCGAGTTCACTGAAACTTATCTTTTTAGAACTATTTCCGTATCGCGCCGATGTTCATTTGGTTTTTGGATATGGAATTACGAGGAATGTCTGTTATTACATACGAGAAGAAAATTTGAGTCATGGAAGCATTTAGGGATATATATATATATATATATATATATATATATATATATATATATATATATATATATGTTATATATAAATATATATACTGTATATGCGTGTGTGTGTATATATATATATAAACGAGAGAGAGAGAGAGAGAGAGGACGTAAAGTTGCATTTGTTGCTGATGTTTCATTGCAATGTCGATGTGTTTTTTTTTTCTAAACGTTTCATTGTAAATGTCTGTTTTTGCCATTTCTTTCCTAAATATTTCCTCACTGCAACTTTTTCTTCGGAAATACATTTAAATCTTATTTTCAATACGAATATATTCTTTTTTCCCTCCTTCACATTTACTTCTTTTTCTCGCATTAGCAATAAATCGTCGTTATTACAGTTTTGCTCACTTTTTCTTTCTTTGCTTGTAAGAAATAAAATGTCCTTTCCGAAGTGTCTCTCGTGTTTTTCTTGTTTATTGACATTAGTTTTCAATAAGGGCGAGAATGTGATGGGGTTTCATTTATTTTTTCAAATCCTGCTGCATTGTAAAGTAGTTTTAATATTTTTCTTATAAGCGCAGTCATGTTTTACGTTTAGTTTCGATTAGGATAGTTGAAAATTCTTGGCAAAATAGATTGTACACTGAAGTTTCATTTAGAACGTTCTCTCTCTCTCTCTCTCTCTCTCTCTCTCTCTCTCTCTCTCTCTCTCTCTCTCTCTCTCTCATACACACACACACACACACACTCAGGAGCCCTCGGAAAACAATATTTTTGGATGTCGATACACAATTATTTTGTAAACAAAATGGCGATCTTATTTTTCTTAATAGGAAAATATGGTGCCACGATTAACAAATAATTTTTTTGTATCATATAATGTCTGCAAATTTTTTAAAGTGAAAATTACCATTTGAAAAGGGAAATTTTTGGGTTGGTTTATAAGCGCAAAGCGAAATAGTATTATAATCTTTAAGCAACAAGAGTAATTAACAATAGAACAAATCTATATACTTTTTCTCTGTATATATATATATATATATATATATATATACATATATATATATATATATATATATATATATATATATATATATATATATATATATATATATATATATATATATATATATATATATATATATATATATATATATATATAATATAACATATTTCTCATATATCGAGAATGATTCCATAGTTTTTCACCTAGTTTACCTCTCACTAGTGCAACCATCCAGTAATTGAAATTTAATCAAAGCTGCGTTATATAATGTTCCATGAAATACCTATATAGAACCTCTGGGAAAATTAGATAGAGTGATTTGTCGGGAGTGCAGAATGAAACATTTAATCCTAAAGAAAGGAAATTGAAGAAAACTTAGATGGCAAATAGTTCTAGATATGCTAATATGGCAATAGACTTTGAGATTAAAATGATAATTAATGCACCTCTCGTCACGAATGACAAATTCTCATAAACACAAGTTCAGTTCTCAAACCTGCATGCAAGCATGCATGTGATAATCCAATTCTCCATTTCTGTATCCTATCATTTACGGACTCCATAGTTTTTGTTTGCCGCTGTGTCACTGAGATAGTTGTGCCCGTGGAAGTGTCTCTTAATGGAATCATTTTAGCGAAAGACACGATTCCATTAGATTTTGATGCGAAGGGAAGCTACTTTTCCGGTTGCGTTACTGTCACGTAATATATAGTTATATATATAGCTCTCAGGGATTTGCGATGCGTTTAAATATATAATTAAACATTAGTATATATATATGTACGTATGTGAGTATACATGCAGGCAATTACTACATACACACTGGATGGTATCAAATGGAATTTTTAGCTTTCTTGGACAAACAGTCCACTATTATCAAGTTACTGTCGTACAGTGACCAGAGCAGTCCACATATTTATATCATAATATAATGGCTATATATATATATATATATATATATCTTATATATATATATATATATATATATATATATATATATATATATATATATATATATATATATATATATATATATATATATATATATATATATATATATATACACACACCGTTTGTTTGTTTTAATGGACTCAGGTAAATGAATATTCTTTTCCTCAGTAAATTGAGATTGATAAAATAACTTTTAATCCAGTTATTTATTTAATGCTTTACAGAGTTCTATAATGAGATATGCAATGAGTTTATAAATATATATATATATATATATATATATATATATATATATATATATATATATATATATATATATATATATATATATATATATGGATAGATAGGATAGATAGATAAGGAGATCAGTGTCTATGTAATCATGACCTTAAAAGCAGGGAAAGCGTAGGAAGGAGATTCGATTGATGCAAAGAATAACTGGAAAACCCATTTTGTTCCAGGAGGGCTTTGTGTCCGCTCGTAAAATAAATACAAGCCCTAACACTGGACAATATCAGTATCCATCCTAGGTCATTCAGCCCCTTAGGATGGTGGTCTTTAACATAAGGATTCAGATTGATTACGTTTTCTATATATATGATTAAATTATACACCTTTCCTCAAAACCCTACATCCTCTTCTAAGGCTTAAGTTCTCTGCCTGCTCATCTGACCAATGGGTAAGTTTCTTCATCTTGTGATCACTTGTTGGGCTTTGTAAAACCCTGTTTTGTTGCTGCTTAAATCTTCGTGCACTTTTTTATAGGTTAATTCGGTGGGATATCTTTATTTTAGTGTTTTTTTTTACTTAATTGATAGGAATATGCGTGTATAGCCATTCATGCGTCCAGGATTATCTCAGGGACCGCATTTAGTTGCCTTACACGAGTTTTTGGCCTTATAAACACTGTTGTAAGTTCTTGGGAGTGCCATAGACTCTGTACCTTGACCTTCCAGTCTTCTAATGTAGTTCTTCTATGCTTGAAGGTTGCCTTTTCTTTATTCTACTTATTCTAGCTTTTCCTTGTCTATGTTGATGATTTCTTCTTGAAAAACAATTAATATCCGAACAGAAATCGTAATCTATGTTGATAATTTCTCCTTAAATAACAATTAATATCAGAACAGAAATGATTTGTAGTTGATTATGTTTATGGAGACATTGTCAAAAATGACGTGGTCGACAGTGACCCTTGGAATGGAAATGGATACTTGCTAACCGTACATAATTGCAAAGATTCACGTTTTCACACACATTTGACTCGCGTGAATTAGTGTTTGGGAACGTGATTGCGCGCATGTATGTTTGCGACAGTGAGAGAATGTACCTTCATTCCTCTCCTGTTATTGTTTTGATGTCCGAATGCACAGATTTATGTTTGGAACACCTCTAATGAGGTCTCAAATTAAAATGTGTATTTTCGTGGATGTTGTGAGACTCAGGCGCATGCTTTCCTCTCTCTGGAGCGAGGAGGAGAATATTCAGTGGGTCTGATTCAGGGATTTATTTAAGTCGCTTTCGGGATCTCTCGGCACTCGCTTCGAGATTTCGCTTGGGAGGGATTAGGGTGCAAATGGGAGTGAAAGGGAAACGTTGTTGTGGGGGGGGGGTGGGGGGGGACAAGTTGAGGAATGTTTACAAGCATTATTTTCCAGTCCGTAGTTAACCAGGTTACTATTACAGAGGGCACCATTAATTTTATGAGGGTCGAGAGAGAGAGAGAGAGAGAGAGAGAGAGAGAGAGATATATATATATATATATATATATATATATATATATATATATATAGAGAGAGATTATATATATATATATATATTATATATATATATATATATATATATATATATATATATATATATATATATATATATATATATATATATATATATATACACACACACACACACCCCAAACAACACAAATTCATTATGTATAAAGTTATTGCTTTCATAGAGGACCTCAGTAATACGGAAGATTCAAAAGAGATTTTTTATCTCCAAGCGGAATTTATATATATATATATATATATATATATATATATATATATATATATATATATATATATATATATATATATATATATATATATATATATTTATATATGTGTGTTTTATGTGTGTGTGTGAGTATTACGTTTGTTCACACAGAAGTTAAGTTTTGACAGAGATGATCAGATATCCTAGTGGAAATTTGCCCAAAACAAATGTTTCCTCTTGCCATAAAGCAAGTTTCCTTTCACTAAGGGTCATTACTTTGATTACGCACTTTACCCAACGTTGTATATAATTCTCAAGTTCCAAATTAGCTTCTTTTGAGTCTGTATCAGCACCCTACGTCTCGTCCCTTACCCTCATTTATTTGAAGGGTTCCCTTTTGATCACGTTTGCAAAAATGGCTAATAATTTCTATTTCAGTCTAAATTCAGAAGTAAGTAAGAAAGAGTGAGGAATGAAATTCTTCTCTTTATGAAATAGGAGAGAAATTTTAGCCCATTCCGGAAGTGTTCGCTCTTGGTCTTTTATATTCCTTTTGTATGGATCGATTGATCCTTGCAAGAAACTTTTGATTAATGTTGAATTAGCACTGCTGGAAAATCAAGATGGTATAAAGCAAACTTTGGTCATTAGTTAAGTGAAGAAAAGTGTCGGGTATAATGATTTCCCGTGAAAAGGAGAGTCAGGTTATTCCGTCAGGTTATGAATTATTAAAGGAATTTTGTTCATCATTTTTTCAAAGTAGTTCAAGCCAGTGTCAAAGGCTTACTTAGAATGGTTCGCTGTTCACTTTGTAAATTTGTGTGAGTGAATATTTTATAGGCTTAAAGGGCGTTTTTTTTTTTTTTTTTTTTTTCTGTATATGTACACTCCCAAACATGCATTTTTCTTTGTAGTGTGCATACCAACCATCTTCGAAAGTAGTGATCTTCAGATTAGCGAACTCTCTCTCTCTCTCTCTCTCTCTCTCTCTCTCTCTCTCTCTCTCTCTCTCTCTCTCTCTCTCTCTCTCTCATAGAACGTTTGCGCCCTTGCTTCACTCCGTTTCATCGTATTCTTAAACTATTCTTTCCAGGGTTACAAGATTGTGAAGCATGAAAAAGATAGGTAGGCAGATAAATAAATACTTAGATAGATAGACTGATGGGTGGAGAGACAGATTTGCATTAAAGAATGTCTTATGAGAAACAGTTTCGTTAAAAATTACTATTAAAATATACATTACATCGACAGAGTGCTTCTCTTTGTTTTGGAGGAGAGCTGAATACAAACAAATGTAGATTTTTTGGCACGAATGGTTTTTACCTAAATGTTCAGGAAAGAAAGTTCATCCTGTCTGGGAATATGTACAGTAGTTGTTCTGATTGTATGCTTTGATGGCCACCAGAAAATAACTTCTGCTTTTTCCACATTCTGTATTTACCTTTCTGTGAATTCAGTATATTCATTCGGTACTATATTGCAACAAAAAAAATTGACATTTGTGTGTGTTATTCCTAAATATTTTTTTTCAGTTTCAGAGAATATTTAAAGTTTTTATCCCTTCATAGTATTTGAGTAACAAAATTTTTTTTTTCTAAGGTTCTGTTTTAATTGGGTGTATTTCGTAAACAGATTCTGTAATTGAATTTTTTTAGCAGCCATCGGTTTCATGCATATTATTGTGTGTGTTTTTTTGACAAAGTATTTTGTTCTTTTAATACCTCGCCAGCATAATCTGGAGATTCCTCAGTTTCCTGCACTAAGTTATTGATATATAAGCTCAATGATTGCGACGGAGCGGATATGTGAGCAACTTGATTCATCATAAATTTATTTTATTTGTATCTTTCCTCCCATTTCAATAAAGGCAAAGTACGGGTAACGAGATTTTGCATATACGAACAATAACTTTCTTTTAATGGAATTGATTTTGACGTTGGTCTGGCAACGGAACTTCTCATTAGGGCCAGTCGTCGTTTGTATAGGAGAGAGGCAATTCCCAAATGCATTAGTGTTTTCAAGTTGAATAAGAAGACATGGAATTCCGGAGACCAGTTTCAACAAGTGTTGTATGTATTTATGATTTCAAATGGGTAATACTGAATAATGCTGACGTTTCCTGAATTTCATGTGTATCGGTTTTATTCTCTATTCCCTCATATTTATTTATTTATCACCTTTTCCCATAACTTGTCTCTCTATGGAGATTGATTTCCCTTTGCAGCCCTCTTTGTTTGTATCCAGGACCCACTTTATAAGTGGGTCCTGAAGATTTACTGAAAGAAAGTGTAGTACATATAGGTTAAATCGAGATAAAAAAAAAATAGTATTTTCACTGATAGTTCGTTTGCATAAATGAAGTTTTTGTTTCACCACTGAAGCCTCGTAACTATCATCACTCACAATACAAAGTTTTTGAGGTAACTGGATCTTCTTAACTGGTGGGCTAAGAAAGCGTTCCTCCTCCTCCTTGCTCAGGCCCTTTTACGAAGTTTTTATCTTCTGGCCTGATTTAAGTTGAAAGTGCGGGGCCGTGGTCTTCTCTTTCATGTTGTTCAACGACAAAGATATGGGGTATGATCTTATGTTAACTCAAAACAGATATTTACTCATAAACTTATATATATACACACACACACACACACACACACACACACACACACACACACATATATATATATATATATATATATATATATATATATATATATATATATATATATATATATATAATATCTTTTCCTGTGTGTGTGTAATGTGTGTGTGTGTATTTATACATATATATAAAATGTGTATATACATATATTAGAAATGTGCGTGTATGTATATGTAAGGAGGTGGCGTTTCTGCGAATAAAGAAGAAACTTCTATAAAGGTAATATCATTTGCCCTCATATTTATACAAGTCTCATCTCCCAAGTTTCGAAAGTAACGTATGAAAAGCAATGTGGATGTTTCCAGTACTTTCGTCCCTTCCTCTTCATAAAAGCATCAACAAGGCATCAAGAAAACGTCGCGGTGAATCTCCATTAATATATATATTTATGCTGACATCAGAGCTCTGGAGACCATCGTGCATGAATTCCCCTTTTTCTTCCTCCTCTTCTATTCTTCTTATGTTCTTCTCCTTCTTCTTCTTCTTATTTCTTCTTCTTCTTCTTTTTCATCTTTCTTCTTCTTCTCAAGAAAACGTCTTGAATTCTTCTTACATCTTCAAGATATTAGAAATCTGCTGCATAGCTGGGTGAGGAATGGCAGACATTTCTCGAAGGGCATTCTTCCTTTATAAGTATTAATTTCCTCTTTTGTACACGGTAATTCTCGTCCATTTAACGACTCTTTTTTGTTATTGCATTTTTATATAAATATTCCCTTTCCACAGTTTGCTCTTCATATTTTTATTAACTTATTCTTTGGAAAATAACTTGCATCACTGACCTTATTTAATTCCAATACCTGCATTTTCTTCTTTTTCATTCTGATTCCTTTGTGTGTTTTGATCATTTGAGTGATCCGGGATCTGTACGATAATATATTAGATGTGCCTTTCTTCCTGACGACAGTTTTTTTTCTTTACGGAAATTCTCATCGTCTTTCCCTTTTTCTCGCTTTCTTTGTTTTTCTTAATCTGCCAGTATTCTACTAGTATATTATTAGCATTTCCGTAACGTCGTTGACTATAGAATATGTCTTCCATCTAGCTAAAAGGAAAAAATGAATTATCATCATTGTTCTTGGTCACATTTTTGACAAGAAAATTTTCGTTATCTATAGCATATTTAATGACATGATAATGTTTTACAACCTTGGAACTCTCTCTCTCTCTCTCTCTCTCTCTCTCTCTCTCTCTCTCTCTCTCTCTCTCTCAATGTAAAATGTGATTATTTTGAGACATAACAATAAGGCTGCAGGCGTATATTCCTTCCTTAATACCAAAATATTTACTTCTAAGCATTGTTAGTTTTATTTATGTTTAGTTAATTTTATATGTATGGAAATAGTGTTTTGATTATGTCGTTCTCAACTTGGCAGCATAACGTTCTATGATATTAATCTTTATATAAATATATATATATATATATATAATATATATATATATATATATAATATATATCGTATATATATATATATATATATATATATATATATATATATATATATATATATATATATATATATATATATATATATATATATATATATATATATGCATGCATGTGCATGTGTATGTGTGTGAACAGAGAGAGAGAGAGAGAGAGAGAGAGAGAGAGAGAGAAAGAGAGAGAGAGAGAGTGAGTGATGAGCACTACAGAATTTCCCCACACTCAGGAGCATTTTCATGTTTTTTTTTTTTTTTTATCCCGTGCCCCTTTTAACCCCAGGATAGCAAAACTCACCCCTGGTGACATTTGGCAGCGATAAGTTCACCGTTATTCCAGCCGAAATGAATTTTATAAAATTCAAAAAGAGTTTTAAGGTCGTAAGTGGCTTACTGTGGGGAGTTTTGCGTTGCTAGTCAATATATTTACACCATAAGGAAAGTTTCTTGCTTCCTCAATCTAATCTTCTCTCGAGTTTGCGACGAGAAAGAGAGAAAAAATTAATGATATATATATATATATATATATATATATATATATATATATATATATATATATATATATATATATATATATATATATATATATATATATACAAACTTTTATTATATAGTATATACCATTCTTTTTCGCTATTTCTCGTCATAAATTGAGAGAAAATTAGAATATATATATATATATATATATATATATATATATATATATATATATATATATATATATAGAGAGAGAGAGAGAGAGAGAGAGAGAGAGAGAGAGAGAGAGAGAGAGAGAGAGAGAGAGAGAGAGAGTGTGTATTTTTGAACAATTGTAAATTGTTAATCTTCAAGTTTTCCTTTGCATATTTACAAATGATACCCAATCCTATGTAACTTTACCCAAATATTTTAATGATAAGATTATACTGACAAGAATTTGAATTTTCAGGTGAACCATCGCTGGGAACAACGGAAGTCTGAGGTTAGTTATCGCCTTGCAGCACAGCCGGTTATCCGTTGGGTTCCCTAGCTGCTAAACAGACCTGACATTCACCTGACTTCGACGTTGTATTGATGTCATCCACCGTACATTATTCTTGACAACAGTATTAGTGACAATCAACTTGCTAATTACGTCACGTCGCCCTTGGCCAGACGTCTCCACCTGTTGCGCAGTTTTGGGGTCCCATCTGTAAATCTCATGACTTAAGGAAAACGATTATGACTTAAGAGCTTGTTCTGTTTACACAATTAAACTGTGGTATGTCATGTAAATTTTGGTGGTTTATTGTTTTAAATTTATGAACATGTTGGTCGTTATTATATTTGTTTCGTTCTGTTGTTATTATTTAGTTTCTTAGAAAATAAATCCCTAAATTTGTGTGAGAAGTCATATCTACGTTTTATACCAATAACCAAACGTATATGATCACATTTTTAATCACCAGTTACTTTAAATTTTACTTTAATGAAGGGAAGTTCCACTGTTTCTCTTTATTTATTCAGTATTTGTCTGACATTTTTTTTTTTTTTAAGGATTCCTTATTGGTTTAACAGTTCATTATTTTTCTTGCAGAGTACAGACTAGTTGTAAGGGCTTGACAGTGATTTAATATTTAAGAAATTTTGAGTTTTGTAATATTATTTTTATGAAGTTTGCATTCGTATCACTCTGTTGACGCCGTCGAGAAAGTTATCTTCATTGTATGTCTGACATTTTTTTGCGGGGGTCCACAACACTTCAAGACCACAAATATTACAATAGATGTTTAGCAATTTTATCTGATATTTAAGTCATTGATAAGTTTTTATAAGCGTTGCTTGATTTTCCATCATTGTTTTAATAGTACTCCTTGCTCAATGTTTAGTCGATGGGAAGATCGTTGATATCTTGGAATGGGAGCGTTTTTATGTAGAGTTCATTGCAGATTTTGCTGACCTTTCTATACTACAGACGTATTTACCAGTGAACATTGGTCGCTTTATATCGTCATAGGAAAGTCTTCCTTTAAGTTGAAGATTGCACTTCAATTACACGCAGATGTAAGTGGTCTTGCAATTTCAGGTGTTTTGGTGCAAACTTGCGCAGGTATGTTGTGACCAAATTTTTTCTTTCCCTGTACATGTAAGGGTATCTAGTTAAGCAACAGACGTATTACTTCTTGTGGGAGATCAAGGTTAAGGTTGTTACGGACCATAGACGTATATCATTGTATAATTTGAAGGCTAAATCCTAAAATAATTGCTAGAACAATTGAAAGGTAGAGAAAACTGACAAGCTCTTGGAGTGATGAAAATTGCCTATTAAAAACCTGTGCAAATGTTGCACGATGATTCAAATGTTTCCGATGCACTACGCTGCACCAAGGTAGGTTTAAAAAGTTAATTGTTACCGCGACTGGTTACATCATTATATCTGGTCACCTGGGTCGAGGAAAGCCCTTGGGAGAACAGTCGAATTATTCTACTGCCTTGACTGGTCATAGGTGCTTTGGTTATGCAAAGTCGTGTCCGTTTTATTAAAAATAAAGCAACGAGTTCTTCAAAGTGGCAAAAGTTATCAGAGGTTCTCGAGATTCAAATGTTAGTCATTTACAATTGCTGCAGTATTGGACGGTGCTGATTTCTACC
>NC_089791.1:184951-204951 GCF_040412425.1 Macrobrachium rosenbergii
TATTCCCAAATGTTAATTTCGGAACTTTTTTCGACGTATTCTTTAAAATATCTTATAAAAGGATGTTATTGATATTTCACAGAATATCTTAAATTTTAAAATTAATCACTGGGAAAATACTAGCTAAGAAAAAAAAAACTGAGTCCTCTTGTTATAACGACTAAAGACATCTTGTAATGTAATTAACAGTAAATCCATTATCGGTTCCAAGAATTTCTAATCTAATATAGACCCTGGAATTCCCGATGAAAATAGTCTGGATATGAAACGCATACTAGTTGTGTAGGATGTATATGTGAAAACTAAGGCTATATGAAATATTAGTATGTAATTTTCTTATATTTTTATTTACTAATTGATATTTAACGCATATAGCAGATATATTTATAGATATATATATAGATTATATAAATATTCAACGCTGGAAACATAACGCTATATATTTAAATATATTTCTATTATAAATATTAATATTTGCTTTCAATGTTAATATTATTTTATTTACTAATATTATATTTATATCCTCAAACACCGAGGATATATACGTAACCGGATATATAGTATATATTGGTCTATATATATATATATAGATATAATAAATATATATATGGATATATATATATAATATATATAATATATATGGAATGACATTTATATGGATATTTAATATCTATATTCCTATTATAAATATAATTATATAATTATTTGCTTATCAATATATATAATTAGATATAATAGATATATATAAATATCACATAATCTATAGCTATATACGATATATATCGATATATATATCATATATATATATATATATATATATATATATATATATATATATATATATATATATATATATATATATATATATATATATATATATATATATATATATATATATATATATATATATATATATATATATATATATATATATATATATATATATATATATATATATATTGTAGTGAATTTCCGTTTTTCCTGATGTTAACCTCTTTCTTTTTTTAGTTGTCACTCGTGATCGAAAAATTATTATATGCCTTCAATGGTTACCGTAGATAGATAGACCATAACAACCATAAGTACAATCAAAAGTATATTACTCACTTCTCACTATAAAGAGTGGCACAATATCACAATACTTTATATTAGGAAACAAGTATTCACCACCTAAGGTTATGGAGCTCTCTTCTTACCGAAGCATGAAAAGCTGTTAAGTCACTTTTTCCAAGGATCAAAAATAAAATAATAAGTAATTTTACAATAAACTCACTTAGCGGTGCTAGGAAAACAAGGACTAAAATTGAAGTCTGGAGACAAAACCCAACAACAGATGGTGGTGGTGGAGGCTTAATATAAAGGTGACAATTACAAAGATGTCAGGACATGACATTCCTCCCTTTTGAGAGTAAAATTACTATCCAAGACGATTTTAAGAATATAACTAAAAAGATTGAGATTTATACAATTCAAGCTTAATGTCTCTCAACTCCTAGGGAGCCGAGGTTGACGCGATAAGGCATCGGCGATGGTGTTCTGTGATCCCGAGATTTTCCTCACTTCGATGTTAAATGAGGAGAGGATGTAGGACCATCTGAGGAGTTTCTGGTTGGTGAACTTCGCACAGTGGAGGAAACTCAGAGGCATGTGGTCAGAGTAGACAATAACATTGTCTAGGCCTTCCAGATACGGACGGAAATGTAGCACCATGTTGATTATACTGAATAATTCTTTTTCTACTGTAGCCCATCTGAGTTGTGCCCCTTTGAAGAATCCAGAATGATAGGCTATGGGCAAGAGTCTCTCCAACAGAGGCAAGGAAGCAGCACCATCACTCACGATTTCCTGTAAAAGAACACCACCAAAACCGATGTTGCTGGCATCTACCTGAAGAAAAAAAGGTTTGGTGAAGTCAGGAGCTTGTAGAAGTGGCTTGGAAATCATAAATAGTTTTAGCTGATCAAAGGCCCTGTTATGATTACATGTCCACTTAAAAGGTACTTTGGTTGAAGTTAGAGCAAAAAGTGGAGCAGTGATTATTGAAAAGTTTGGGCAAAATCGGGAATAGTATGACACCATGCCTAAAAATGTCTTAAGCTCTTTCCTATTCCTTGGTTCTGGATATTCCTGGATGGCACAAATGTTCACATCCTTAGGAACAATAGTGCCACTGCCTATGATGTGACCAAGATAAGTTACCTGACCTTTACCAAAGGAGCTCTTTGCAAGGTTGATGGTCAAGTTTGCCTCTCTTAATCTTTCGAAGAGGGAAGTTAGTATTCTCAGGTGTTCTTCCCAGGTAGTGGTTGCTATGACAATGTCGTCCAGGTACACATATACATGGGGGAGTCCCCTGATGATGTCTTGCATAGTCCTCTGAAATGTAGCTGGGGCATTGGTTAGGCCAAATGGCAATACATTATATTCAAATAAACCAAAAGGAGTGATGAATGCTGAAGCTTCTTTGGCCCTTTCTGTTAGCTTAATCTGGTAGTAGCCTTTCAGCAGGTCTATTTGAGTTAAATATTTGGCATTACTGACAGAATTTATTATATCAGTTATTCTGGGCAATGGGTAAGAGTCTTTTACAGTCTTTAAATTAAGCTTTCTATAATCAGTACACATGCGGTAGGTATTGTTGGCTTTCCTTACCAGAATGCATGGAGAAGCCCATGGGGATGTACTGGGCTTATGAGGTTATGTTCCAGTAAGTATTCCACTTCCTGTTTCAAGATAGGCAGATGGCGATGAGATACCCTGTAAAAGATTGTCTGATGGGTTTTGTATTAGGTTCTAGTACCACATCATGCTTTACTTTGGTGCAACTTCCAGGCCTATCTGAACAAATTGATGCATACTTGCTAATGAGTACACTCAAGTCTTTCTTTTGATTGGGTGAACAGTCTAGGAACTGTGGAAGGGACTTTAGAATTTCCGAATTGTTCATGTCCTTCCAAGACAAAGTAGACTTCACACTAAAATCAGTCTCGTCATCCTCATGGCTCACCTCTGTACCAACTTCGGTAGGAGTCTGCACCTCATTCTGCATCTCATTCTGTGACCTATGATTAAGAGGCTTTAGTGAAAAACTCTGCTTGGCAGATTTAAAGTCATGAATTACATGATTAACTATACCTGTGGAAGATTCATGATAGGGTTTTATCAAGTTCACATGTACAAGCTGAGTAGACTTACGTCTGTCAGGAGTTGCAATAATATAATTTGTTTTTGTGGTCCGCCTGATAATCTCATAAGGTCCCATGAATTTCTCTCTCAAGGGGGAGCCAGGTATGCAGCGATATACCAGCACCTTATCTCCACACTTAAACTCTCTTACCTTTGCCTTCTTGTCATATCTATCCTTCATAAGCTCTTGAGCATGCTGCAAGTTCTTTCGAGCGAAGGCATGGATATACAACAACTTCTCCTCCAAGGTCTTCAAGTATTGGGGAAGGCTTACCTGATTTTCTTTCCTAGAACCTTTTAGTATCTGTTCTTTTATCATGCTTAGGTTGGACCTAGGTCTTCGTCCAAACATCATCTCGAATGGAGAAACTCCTGTAGACTCATTTGGTACGCTACGAAGTATGTACAGAAGTAAGTCTAGGTCTTCATCCCATTCCTTCTCCGTTTCCATTCCGTAGCGTCGTAACAAATTCTTAAGAGTCTGATGTACTCTCTCTAAGGCCCCATTGGACTGAGGATGATAGGCTGAAGAGAGAACATTAAAAATGTTAAACTGATCTAAAATAAAAATTAAAACTATAGAATTAATTGTAACCGAGAGCACTCTGGAACAATGTACTGGTAAAGTTGGTACTTCTATCGCATTGAAGTTCCTACATGTTAGAAAACCAAACAATGTGAAAACTTTAATCAGCTGTTGGATAATGGTTCTAGCAGAGATATTTTTAAGTGGAAATGCTAGAGGAACCTAGTAGTGGGGCAAAGAACACTTAGTATATATTCATTACGACCAGGCTAGTTTTTGACAAAGGCCCAACACAATCTATAATTATTTTATCAAAAGGTGTATTAGGATGGACCACAATGGGCACTAGAGGGGCTGGTGGTATCTTTTCATTAGGCCTTCCGGTAACTTGGCACACATGACACCTCTCTACGAAACTCTTTACGTCCATCTTCATTCTGGGCCAGTAGAAATCTTCTAGGAAAAATAAGGCGCCTGTATGTCTTCGTGACGCCTAGATGACTCTCAGCAGAGTGGGCTAATTTCATGATTGAAGATCGGAGGCTGCCAGGTACAACCAGTTGATGACAGTCGCGCCACGAGTCTTTGTCAGTCAGTGTAGGAGACCTGTAATGACGCATGAGGATATTATTCAAGATAAAATAAGGGTAACTTATGGCTCTTATCTGAGGGATTTTTAATCTTGTTGAAGCAATCCTTAAGGCTATCATCTGATCTCTGAAGATTGACGAAATCATCATGATGGAGACCAACCAAGTCTGCTAAGCTTGGCGAGGTGTTTGAGGTGTTGTCATCAGTGGAGCTCCAATTGCAGCTTTAGTAGCAGCAGAACGAGTGGTGGCTTGACAAGGTAGAACTTCCTGTTGGTTCTGCTCATTTTCTATAAACACACTGGTTGAGAAATAATGAGATTAGGTAAGACAGTTCCTTCAGCTAAATCATTTCCTAGCAGAATATCAGCTTTCTCACAAGGCAAATCTCTATCCAGTAAGGCTACTTGGTTCTTCCAGTAAAGTAAGGGCAATCTATATACATATTAACCACAGGTAACACTAATTTACTGGATAAATCAGTGATGGTAACATATTTATTAGTAGGCTGGGTCAGAGGTTTCAATTTACCACTTACTATAGTTTGTGACGATCCTGTGTCCCTTAACAACTTTACAGGGTAATTATTGACAGTACCAGAGCAAAGGAAATCCGAGAAGTCATTTGTGACTTGAGAACAATGGAGAGCAATCCTTCTTTGGCTTTTGCTCTGAGTAGTCTCTGGTCTGTTCCCTGCTGTTTGCTGAGAAGGCTGCATAACCTTAGAAAATTGACATCGGGGGTTAGGACAGTCTTTTATGGCATGTCCCTTCTGTTTACAGAAGGAACAATAAATATTTATACTTGCCTGATCTGTAGAGTTATGTTTCTTGACCTTATGGATGAGGTGATATTCATCAGCAAGAAGAGCCGCTTTCTTCCCCTCCTTCTCCTGCTGTTCTCTGATGTACATAGAAATGTTGGAAGGAATTCTCCTCAAAAACTCCTCTAGTACCATTAAGTTCTGTAATTGTTCAAAGGTAGTTATGTTTTCAGATTCTAGCCATTTTTTAAACTGTTTTAATTTGACCTGAAACAATTCCAAATAAGTTTGAGTGGTTCCTTTTATGGAGTTCCTGAACATTTGTCTATACCATTCAGCTGTAATGGTATAGGCATCAAAGGACAGCTTTCTTCAGGACATAGTAATCTCGTTCCTCTAACATTTGCGAAGCTATATGAGCAGCCTTGCCTTTCAGTGCACTCCAAATGAGTAGAACATATTGTTCTTCTGGCCAATGCAAGGTTGTGGCTGTGTCCTCAAAATACCAAAGAACACGTCTGGTTCTTTTTCATCAAACAGGGTAGTAGTAGTTTAGAGCCTTAGTGAGGAAAAACATTCGCCAAGCTCTCTCTCTTTGCCTTTCTCGTCCAACCTGATATTGGCTATCTGTCTCTCCATCTCTATCTTTTCTTCTCTTTCCTGTCGTTCCAAGGCTATCATCCTTTCTTTCTGCTCATATTCAGCTTGACGAGTTGCCTTTTTCTCTCTCCAATTCAAGCTGCAACTTGAGCTTCACCAATTCTGGATCCTCTATAGCCTCAGCTACGCCTCTCCCCTAATGTAAGGGGCCGAAGGGAAACAGTTTCTTCTGATGAAACGGAAGCTTTGGCTACCAGGAAATCAAAACTCTACCCAGCAGTTCCGCTTTCACCATGGAGGGCAATACAGGAATACCTGCTTGCTCAGCAATCTTTCAGGTCGTTTTTCTTGGCATCTTTCAACGATAAGAGGTGCCCCGAGGGTCCTCAAAAACTTCTCCATGTTGAAAGACATGGTGGATCTAAAAAAGCACTTTTGGTCCACTACGAGCACTTTCGAGTCACTGTCACCGAATCACTGCATCACTTTATCGCTAAACCACTGAATCACCAATGGCTAAACTGCAGAAGTATTAAATCTCTATCCCTTTATGGTTGATTCACCGAATCACTAAGCACTAGGTCAATAAATCACCGAATCACTAAGCACTAGGTCAATAAATCACCGAATCACTAAGCAGGTCAATTCACCAAATCACTAAGCACTAGGTCAATGAATCACCGAATCACCACTTTAAAGAAATCATATAGCACTAGTCAATAAATCACGAATCACTAAGCACTAGGTCAATAAATCACCGAATCACTAAGCACTAGGTCAATAAATGAATCACTACTAGGTCAATAAACGAATCAAAGCACAGGTCAATACAAGACATCACTAACATTTACTTACGGGTATGAATATATTACCACTTTATCATATAACTAATAGTCGATTTCACCGAACTGCCTCTGAACGTTACCCTAACGAAAGCACAGAAACAAGAACGTCACTAAGTTTTACAAAACTATAAAACTACGCTGGATGCACTAGTTATCGTCACTTTTCACAAAAGAACCACTAATTAACATACACTGGAGGTTGCACAACATCACTTTCACTAAACTAAACTTACTTACAAAATACACTAGGAACGTACACTGAGGTTTACAAAGTCACCTTCACAAAAATAACAAAGCACTAGGAAAACGCGTTCCGGGGTGACTAAAGAACGCAATACTGATTAACGTACGACTGACCGGTTCCTCCAAACAACAAGAGGGGATGAGTACCCTATGAAGGAAATTCAGAAGCATTCTAATACGTCTGTGGTGACTAAGGAACGCAAAAAAGCGATAGATCGGCAACGTCAAGGCAACAGAACGACGACTAAGTACCGATTCCTTGCACTGCACTTCCTCCAAACAATCGGCAAGAGGATGAGTACCTAAGAAGAAATTAATCCAGAAGCATTCTAATATAAGGGAACGCAAAAGCGATAGTCGGCAACTCAAGGCAACAGAACGGCGACTAAGTACCGATTCCTTGCACTGCACTTCCTCCAAACAATCGGCAAGAGGGGATGAGTACCCTATGAAGAAATTAATCCAGAAGCATTCTAATACGTCTGGGGTGACTAAGGAACGCAAAAAAAGCGATAGTCGGCAACGTCAAGGCAACAGAACGACGACTAAGTACCGATTCCTTGCACTGCACTTCCTCCAAACAATCGGCAAGAGGGATGAGTACCCTGGGAAATTAATCAGAAGCATTCTAATACGTCTGGGGTGACTAAGGAACGCAAAAAGCGATAGTCGGCAACGTCAAGGCAACAAACCGATTCCTTGCACTGCACTTTTCTCCAAACAATCGGCAGAGGATGAGTACCCTGAAGAAATTAATCCGAAGCATTCTAATACGTCTGGGGTGACTAAAGGAACGCAAAAAAGCGATAGTCAGCAACGTCAAGGCAACAGAACGGCGACTAAGTACCGATTCCTTGCACTGCACTTTCTCCAAACAATCGGCAAGGGGATGGTAATGAAGAAATTAATCCAGAAGCATTCTAATACGTCTGTGGTGACTAAGGAACGCAAAAAGCGATGATCAGGCAACAGAACGACGACTAAGTACCGATTCCTTGCACTGCACTTCCTCCAAACAATCGGCAAGAGGATGAGTACCTATGAAGGGAAATTAATCCAGAAGCATTCTAATACGTCTGGGGTGACTAAGGAACGCAAAAAAGCGATAGTCGGCAACGTCAAGGCAACAGAACGGCGACTAAGTACCGATTCCTTGCACTGCACTTCCTCCAAACAATCGGCAAGAGGGGATGAGTACCCTATGAAGGAAATTAATCCAGAAGCATTCTAATACGTCTGGGGTGACTAAGGAACGCAAAAAAGCGATAGTCGGCAACGTCAAGGCAACAGAACGGTGACTAAGTACCGATTCCTTGCACTGCACTTCCTCCAAACTATCAGTAATACTTGCGATGACGTATACAATATGGCACCTTGATCGCAGAAGGAGAGCTCAACAACGGTGGAGGTATTACTATTGATTGTACATACACTAACGAGAAATTCACTTCATAAATATCGATCACTACACTAACGAGTTAATCTCTTTCTTTTTAAATCACTTCATAGGATATCACTTCATATCACTTCAATATCACTTCAGTATCCCAGTCATGGGCTCTCCCACTGTTGTCACTTTTAGATCAAAAATAAAATGAATTTCACCGTTTTTCCTGATGTTAATCTCTTTCAAAACCCAACAACAGATACCACAACATAACCGTTTACAATAATCAGTGACATTTGATTAAGGAGCTAAATTCACATCTAAAGTAATCGTTTACTGATGCGAAACAAGTTCGCTCTCTTACTGGTTATTCGAGCAAAGAAGTTACACAGAGTTGGAGCTTGTCAGCACTTGCATTGCAGCACATACTGGAACCATCAGGATTTTAAAAAATAACACACACGATTTGAAACAAACAAGTAAAAAATGCGCAAAAGTTTCTTCAGGCGCAATCAAGCTTTCTGTACAGTGTATAATCAAGGCCACCGAAAATGGATCTCTCTTTCGGTGGTCTCAGTATAATGCTGTAATGAGCCGCGTCCCATGAAACTTTAATTACGGCCCAGTGGTGGCCTATCCTATATCGCTGCCAGACGCACAATTATGACTAAATTTAACTTTAAATAAAATAAAAACTACTGAGGCTAGAGGGCTGCAATTTGGTATATTTGATGATTGGAGGGTGGATGATTAACATACCAATTTGCAGACCTCTAGCCTCAGTAGGTTTTAAGATCTGAGGATGGACAGAAAAAGTGCAGACGAACAGACAAAGCCTGGCTCAATAGTTTTCTTTTACAGAAAACTAAACGGCAATGAAGTGAGGAATAAAATACCAAACAGTGATCATCGATAAGGAAAGGTCCACATGGGAAAACAAATGAATCATACATCGGTAAAACATAATAAAAAGAAAGACCACTAATTACTCAGTGAAAACAAGACAGAAAGCAGAGAAAGGACGGAGACTCAGAGAACGAAAGCACTAAGGGAGAGTTTGGCTCACCCTTCGAAACTACTGGAATACATAAACTGCAAACTTCGATTCCCGCTCGAGTTCCCAGAAGTCCAACAAACTTCCAAAATTTCTCTTTTCCTTTATCAGCTTCACGATTATCTGGGAATGATACAAAGGGAGGTGAAGGAGAGATCGGTGATTTGAAGAAAAGGCTATATGGATTAATTCATGACTGATTACAAGCTGAATATTTGACAACAATTAAAACCTTAAAAAAGGAATATGATAAAAAAAATTCTACATGGAAGAATTCAACTGGAGCAGAGGGCCCCGAGTAGTCGATTTTACATTCATCTCCAGGCCTTAGGGATTTAGCCTTATCCAGAAAAGCTCACTTACATTCAAGCTAATGTAACGTTAACTAATACCTGTTAAATTCAATAAAGTTTGATGGTCTCTCTCTCTCTCTCTCTCTCTCTCTCTCTCTCTCTCTCTCTCTCTCTCTCTCTCTCTCTCTCTCTATATATATATATATATATATATATATATATATATATATATATATATATATATATATATATATACATACACACGTCCTTTAATATATACACACATATATATATACATATATATACATATTCAATGCAGTAATACTGTTTAAAGCAAAAGAAATACATGTGTATATAAACATAACATACATACCCCGTCAAACATATTTACACAACAAGTCTAAGAGCATATATATATATATATTTAAGGATTTAACAGAAATACATGTGCATATAAACAAACGACAAAACAAAAAGTCTAAAAGGGATTTAACACTTCGACGCACGAGGAACTTGAAAAATAGAGCTTTTACGGATTTCGAAGATGCATCGTGCCGCGATGGATCAGAATAAAAATCTTGCCATAAAATACCTTATACACCAAACTCTTTCTTGAACACTCCCATCTCTTTTTCTCCCTCTTGTACCCAACGTATTTGATCCAAGTATATCGCCTCCTTCTTCTCACAGACACAGTTTTTCGTGGTATTTGATGCTGGCAGAGAGTTAATATTTTTTTACATGATCATTGTTTATTATCAAGCACTCTTTGCGACCCAAGTTTGTTTTAATACGAAGGGTAAGGTAGTGGGTGAGGTATGGGGGATGTCTACTTTGTGTTATGGTGGCTTTTGGAGCACTAGCTATAGAATTTTATATAAAAGTACATAGAGAAGCAGTGGCGCAGAAAACAAGTGAAAATAAGATATTGAGATGGGAACAGCAAGGTAAAAGACTGAGGCAAGACTAGAGATTTCAAACTTACTTGTACCCACTCTCTTCAATGAAATTGTTACATGTATCTTTAAAAACAGGAACCATGAACCACGCAAAAACACACATGTATACAAAACGTGCAATGCATATTCTGAAAACCCCTGACTCCGCACACGCATAAGTATGAAGTTCCAGACTTAATCATTTGCACCATCTCATGAGGCAAAAAACCAAAACATCTTAACGCAAAGTTTCCTCGCTATAAACAGATTCAATCTTGCTCGGGATTCTTCCATCTCAGATGGAATACATGAATAATGATCCAGGGATTAAGACCTGCTCCTCCCACCAATCCCATAATCTGGACGCCAGCCCCATGTGCAACAGCATAAAAGAGGCCACAGTTCTCATTAAGATTTGCATATGATACAGAAAGTTGGAAGTCTCGTCATAATCTTGTGACATGAGCTTCTCCTCTTCCCCATTAACGAGATTTTCAAGGTTGAAATGAGTTACGCCACAGACCCCCGCCCGCCACCACACACAAAAATATATATATTCTTGTAATCAAGAGAACGGTGTCGTTTCTTTGTACCTCGCTTTTATATTCTGACTATGATCATTCCCAAGTACATACAACTCATATTCTAATATTTTCTTACCAATATGTCTTTTCAAAAGTGAATTACATATAAACACACACACACACAAAACACATATACATACATACATACACATATATATATATATATATATATATATATATATATATATATATATATATATATATATATATATATATATATATATATATATATATATATATATATATAAACCTATTTGAACAGTTTTCTAACAGGGTGGTTCCAGAGAACAGTCAACACTGAGGTCTTTGCATTAATCACGAGTTTGAGCTTTACATACAGACGTCAGTAACATTAGAAGTTTTTCATACACCTGCACAAAAGGATCATCAACACTGCGACAAACCCATTATTGTTTTTGCACACTGACGTTCGTATTACTCGGAAAATATTTCAAGTTATTGATTTATTATTTACCACAGAGACTTTACACACAAGTGTCTCAGATTCATTTTCATACCTTTGTTTTAACACAAATTACTCTAATGTATACATATTCTGACACGACCTTTTTACGCCTTTTTCATGTTTGTTGTAAAACTTTACTCATTTCAACAAATTACCTTCTACCCATACATTTTCAACACAGTCCACATGGTAAGTCTTTACTATTCCTATCGTGAGATATCATATATGTAATTATACATATTCTGACACGCACATAAAATATACTAAATTATACATACATACACACACAGAATTTACACACAAATGTATGTATGTGTTTTCTAAATATCTACAACAAAAGCATATCCGAGGAAAATATAAAATGATACCAAAATACGCAGGTAAACAAGGGAAATTCTCACTGAACAACGTTCAGAGACGCGCCGCAAGGAAAGCTCCCGACTTAAAAAAAAAAAAAAAATAAAGTACTCTGAAGTATGAGGAAATGTAAAGAAAACGAGATCGGGGTTTAAATCACGGAAGATAGAGGCTATTTGCAGATCAATGATTTAGCCAAAGTGAGAGAGAGAGAGAGAGAGAGAGAGAGAGAGAGAGAGAGAGAGAGAGAGAGAGAGAGAGAGAGAGAGAGAGAGAGAGGGTTATTTGAACAGCATTCAAGAATAATCCAATCCCGGAGTAACCCGCCAAAGACTCCCTCATTTAGTTTGCATGACCATTTTGCCTTTGAGGATGATGAATAGCTCTGTCTCTGCTTGATTACATTATCTTAGGTAAACTTGTTCCGGAGGAGTAAAAGCATTTTCTCTCTCTTCTCTGAGAACGAAATTCAAGAGTCCAGAAGGTTCATCGCCGGTGACAGTGCATAAAATAACTTTTTGTTATAAAATTTCTAAAGCTAATTACGATAAGAACTTCTTATTTTAACTAACTGCACTTACGAAGACGTTGATCATGAAGAAAAAAAAAGTATTGCACAGATTTTTCTCTCAGTTTATCAGACGTCATACAAATAATTTTTGCTAACAAAATATTTGTATATTTGCAGTCTTAGTCACAGTGTCGATGGAATAATAATAATAATAATAATAATAATAATAATAATAATAATAATAATAATAATAATAATAATAATAATAATAATAATAAAATATTCATAGTAGCATGAGTCTTAAAATGGAGGAAGAAATCCATAGTTATGTATAAGTACTGTACATGTATTTAAGGATAAATCTGTACAGATAGCTTTCGGACCTCCGTTCGATTCCCCTTTTGAAACGGGTAATCGAACAGATTCCCGAAAGCTATCTTTAAGTATTTATCCTTAAATATCTGTACATATGCATAACTGTGTAATTTGTAATTAATAATAATAATAATAATAATAATAATAATAATAATAATAATAATAATAATAATAATAATAATCGCAACGAAAGTTCTATACATGATGTAAAAGTGAAGCAAACTTACAATTGCACATTGATGACAAAACTTCAAAAGCTACAATTACTAACGCTAATTATTTGGGTAACGAGAGGCAAATAAATGGCAGGTTAGTGAATTGTTTCATCAGGTATTTCACAGACCCAGAGTACTATTAGGACAGAATTTATAACTAGTTCTGCAATGTTTTATTTGCTTTTTTTTTGCGATGTTCCAACCATTTTGCCAATGGGGTAAGTTCAGAAATAAAAATAAATCAGGTCATTTATCTCTGGCAAATTACCAAAACCGTGAAATTAACCGTACTGTTCGCCCGATATGTAACTGTTTCCAAATTTCTAGACAAATTTACTGGCATTTTTCTATACGAGAATTACAGAAACGGGTTTTCGTAAAATTTAAAAGACATAATTATTGTTTCACTTTACCAACCATTTCCCAAGTTTGCAAAAGCCACTGCCAAAAACTGAAGCACTGAAGCAAGCCATTACTAAGGCACTGATGGTGCCAAAAGAAATCCACCATTTCCTGTGTTAAAAATTCTCAGGAAAATCATCACTAATGTGTTAAAAATGAACAGAAACTCTTTACTTGATAAAGAATCTGCTCATATCTGTTGAAATTCATGAATACTTTGAAAGATCTTATGGACTACATACTTCAAAAGAGAAGATGGACATTATAACAAATAATACAGAAATTTTATAACAAAAAATGCAAAAATCTTAGAAAAAAAAAAGAGACAGTAAAAAGACGCAATAGAAGAGAAGTATTGGCTTTTAATAAAAACCGTTATACAGCAAAATCTGTGAATGAGCTCTCAGCTTGATAGGAATCTCAAAGCCTACGTTTTCATATAAATATAATATACTAAAAGAGAGAGAGAGAGAGAGAGAGAGAGAGAGAGAGAGAGAGAGAGAGAGAGAGAGAGAGAGAGAGTTATTTTAGTTTAAAAGCTGCATCGGGATGGTATCGAAATAAACGGTTCCGTATAATATATATATGTATATATATATATATATATATATATATATATATATATATATATATATATATATATATATATATATATATATATTATGTGTATTACAACTGAAAAGACCAATGTATGTGTGTCTCTCTTCTACCAAAGGTTAAGAATATATTATCAAGACGTTACTTTTAAAAGTAAAATAATTCTCTCTCTCTCTCTCTCTCTCTCTCTCTCTCTCTCTCTCTCTCTCTCTCTCTCTCTCCAATTCTCGCAAAAAGAAAGTCCGTCTTTTGGGAGCCACAATTCACGGAGGGCTCCGGGACTGCAAAAGAGAGGAGGAATCCGAGAAGACGAAAAAGATGGTAAATTGCAACGATGGAAATAGAAAAGGGAAGGAAAGCCGTTGGTATAAAACTAAAGGAAATCAACAAAAAATTGTGACTTAATTCCCAGATCATTTATAAGACAATTGGATGATCGGAAAAAGACAGGAAACTGAAAATTATTATTATTATTATTATTATTATTATTATTATTATTATTATTATTATTATTATTATTATTATTATTATTAGTTGTAGTAGTAGTAGTAGTAGTAGTAGTAGTAGTAGTAGTAGTAGTAGTAGTAGTAGTAGCGTACATTATTTTAAATTGCTTTTACAGCAACACTGAACATCTCCAGACTTGCTCTTGAATGCGAAGTGAAACTAAAGCCAGGCAAAAGTTAGAAAACTGGAGCAAGGTAAAGTTAAGAGAGTCAGGAAACTGGGAGGAAAGAGACTCAAGGGAACGGACTAAATGAATAAGAAGAAGAAAAAAAGGCTATGCAGCTGAAGGCTAACGAGATCCTGGGAAGATCCTAACACCGTCTATAGAGCCATGCACATGGAATACTACAGGTATTGCTCCCCACACGGCATAGTTTGAGAGAGAGAGAGAGAGAGAGAGAGAGAGAGAGAGAGAGAGAGAGAGAGAGAGAGAGAGAGAGAGCGAGAGAGAGAGAGAGAGAGAGAGAATAGCTCAATTATACTGAGGAAAAACTATCGATAAAACACTTGAGGAAATAAAATAAAACATTAGAAAAAAATGAATATGGAAAAGCTGGAACCAAATAGTTATTCGTTGACAGCGAATTGTGGAGCTGTTTTGGTATTCTTTGCAAATACAAACTAACATGTGAAGAATAATAGAATTCTAGACACTATGGTATTGTGACCAAGAAAACCAATATACGTGAATTTCATGTCGCTCTGAAATTTTTACACTGAAAACTATATTTACTGAGAACGGTAGAATATTAATTGCAGAAGAATGAGAGCTAACGGAACAACAAAATAAAGAAATACAGATAAGATATGCTTCAGAAATTCTTCTCATAGTTCTTATACAGCCTTATGCGTTATTGCATCTTCGCTCTCAAGCAATGCAAGTTTTCTCATTCCATTGAAATATTATCCAAACTTTTCACCCGATACTTTATGGGAGCGGCGGGATAATTCATCGATCCTTTGTGATATACCTTCATTCAGACCATTTTATGCTTCTCTGGTGGAAATTTTCAAGAGCGTTCTTATCTCAACACAATAAGGAGGTTTCAGAGGATCTGCGGTAATTATTCACGGAGTTCTGCTATTTTATGCTCCTCCTTTCGTACATGATAATAAGGCTATTACACTGGCAGATATTTTGCGGTAAAGATAATCATGAATGATTCATTATCATTAAATTTTCACTTAGCGCAGAAGCGGATATTGTCAAGTAAGGAAGACATAAATAACGAACCAAGTCAAAATTAAAGTTTGTATGTTTAAGAATTTACACCTGCAGAGAAATAAGAGTCATCAATGTTATCAAAATTAATGTCTGAGAAAATCTAAAATCATTACATAAAATTACAGAAAAAATTAAAAAGAATAGGTGTGCGTCAGTTCATACCGATTCAGAATGAACTGAATTGAATTGAATTTAGGCCACAGGCCAAGTTGCACTGGGACCTGTGAGTCATTCAATGCTGAAACAGAAATTAACAGTAAAAGGTTTGAAAGGTGTAACAGGAGGAAAACCTCAAAGCAGTTGAAGAAGCACTATGAATCAATTGTTAGGAGAGGGTGGAGAGTAAGATGGAAAAAAGTGAATATAAAAGGAGGTACAGTAAAAGGAACGAAAGGGGTTACAGCTAGGGGCCAAAGGCACATGGCCTACAGTGCACCGCATGAGGTGCACTGATGGCACTACCCCCCTACGGGGCGATTTAGAGAGAACACAGGCCCAGACAAACAATTCCGTACGCTCTTGCACGCGCACGCACACACACACGCACAAAACCTCAACAGTATTTTACTCTTTAATTTCTCTTGTTTCGTTATTTGCGAGCTTCGTATACTTCACCTAAGTTACTTCCGTAATCTCTAATCCAGTTATTAACTCCCGTTCATTTCCTCTTGATATATTTTTCTCAAACTCCCTTTGGCTCTAACAATAACGATCCTATCCAACTTTTCCCTCGTCTTCTCTGCTATTATTGTATCACTAACAACTACCGTCATTCTCTTCCTCTTGGCCATTGTTATTATCTCGTCCTCCACAGAACCTTCATCAACTTCCCTGTTTGTAGATATTCTGTCTTCCCCGGAACTAATTCCGGACACAATAGAAACGGCCTACATAATCCAACGCCTCAGATTAAAGGGCAAATATTGTCAGTTCATTCGTCGTTTGTGTATTGTTCGCTCCATCAGTACGTAATGATGAACTGAGATAAGGAACGGGAATGGAAAAGAAGAATTTAATGAGATTACCAGAGGGGATTAGCAGCAAGATCTGAAAAGCGTTGACTCTTATAATGAGATCGTGGACGGTTAATCACCTCTTTACGAACATTCATCAGATTTTGTACAAACAAAATTGCCGACAACAAAAACTTGCAAGTTTAAATTTTATGAAAAGTATAAAATATTGTACCATGAAATAATCATGCATCATATAACGAAATATTACAACGAAATAAAAGCCTAGAAATTACCTCTCTCTCTCTCTCTCTCTCTCTCTCTCTCTCTCTCTCTCTCTCTCTCTCTCTCTCCTGTAATTGTTAAAAAGAAATTAGTATATCCAGTCATATTCCATGAATTCCAAAAATTTTACCCACGACGATTTCTCAAAACACAGTCCACCCCATATATTATTTTAACCAAACCAAACATTTTTTTAATATTTCAATCACTATTCTATGAAAAAAGAGTAATTGTTATAACAAAACGATCAGTTTCACTCATGAACATTGCGCCGACTATGAGATTTTAAACCAAAATAATTTTCATTTTCATTAAACCTATCAGCTGTTAAAACTTATTAATCCTCTCTACTTAATAACAGTGAAATTCAGTACAAATGATCAAAAGCAATAAACTCTGCAATAGACTTCATTATGTCTATGAGAAGCATCAGGATAATCCAACCATAACAGCTAATGCTGAACCATATACATTGGATCCAGAGAGAGAGAGAGAGAGAGAGAGAGAGAGAGAGAGAGAGAGAGAGAGAGAGAGAGAGAGATCATCTCCTCAGCTGTCGGTTCCTCAGGGAAATCTATCCTGATTGATCAGAGGCTTCAAACTTCCACAGCAACAACAACAACAACAACAGCAAACAAGAACATTAACATAAACGCAGGCTGTGTATACTAAGACGAAAAACACAAACAAGACTTGATACCGCAAGGATTTATATACCAGGGCTGCACTAGACACCTGGTATGTTCAGAACTAGCAAAACCGGAATATTCTCCCAGAGCTGGTGAAATTAGTATTGCCTTAATCATATCTAATATGAAACGTATCACGCGACCCAGAAATTCACGGGAATATGATCTTGCTATATTTCATTTATGCGTTTCATACTACTTATTAACCCTGATTATTGTTTCTTACTTAAGGTTTAAAAAGAGAAAATACAACAGAATATGCAACAACGTTAAAGTATGATTTTAAAGGAACTGTTGTCCATTTTCTGAGATTATTTACATGAAACAGACAAATTCAAGTGTTTAATAACAATACTCCTTCTACTTCTATCAAACAGATCAAACCAGGATACCTACAGTAGAATTCATAGTGTAATTGACTGTTTTGATTTTACTGATTTCCATTACCTTTTCTAAATCAGATTGACACTGTTTCTCAATGATTGCTAAATGTTGGAATTTATTAAACTTCTAAATTTAACTTTGCTGTAATTCTTTTTCCATTGTCCTAATGTTCATGACCACAATATATGAACCACAGATGCAATGATGTACAATTCTTGCATCAAATATTTACATTATATTGCTATGTTGAGTCTGCAAAGGTGCAAGCAGATCTATAATGTGTAGTTGATGATCCACTATCGTTGCTCCACTGAGAACCAGGTGTAACAGCTCTATGCCACTGTATTGCAGCTAAACTACCATGCTCAGTATTTGACTTGTTCTATGGAAAGTTTATCGTCTAATTTTCACAACTTCTACGTTCTAGAACGCTGACGAACAGACAAACCACTTATTAACTTGAGGTATATTTTCCAATGCTAAGCGATATATTACGCAAAAACAATGTTATTATTAAAACAACAGATTACGAGTAAGTAAATGATGACAGTGTACGATTGAAACAGCCGATGTCACACACAAGTAAAAAACACTTACCCACCAACAGGTCTCCCACAGTCAACACTGTAAATGGAGGGCGCGCGCGCGAGCGTACGTACATGCGTGCTTGTACGTGTACATGTGTGTGTGTGTGTCGAGCTAACCAGAAGTGTGGCCAAGGACCGCTGAACGTGAACTAAAAGCTGGGTAATAAAATTTAAGACTGACCTTGGTATCGCTTAAAGAGAGCCGTAAATCCTAAAAGTGCTTTCGATACCGATTTTCGATGACCTTCAGCCGATAACGGTCCCAAACTATCTATCTAAAGGGGGTTGAAAAAAAACACAAAAGGATGGGATTAAACTGTCTCAATATCCACTGTAAGTATACTTGAGAAATTTCTGAGCAGATCACTTCCAGAAGCACTCTATTTTATTCAGACATGAAATAGAAATCTATGGATAAAAGTAGCACTCAAGAAAATGGTAGATTTTAGTTTCAATTACAGGACAATCATTCGTAATCACCTATTACTGTCAAGGCAGAATTTGAAAGTAAATTATTTATTGTGTATGTGTGTAAACCTATGTAAATGTATAAGTAAATATGTATAAATAAGTTTCAAACTTCACCCTCATTCATCTCAGCAGTGAATGCCCTCATGGGTGCTTGGCCGACAACGTAATTTCATATTCAATTCAATTCCATCCCATTACGACTAATGGTAGAATACATGATATATTAATATATAATACAATTTTCATCCAGTTTTCGTAATACAGAGTAAAGAATTCACATATGCGAAAAAATAAGTATATATAAATACGTTCACAGTTTCTATTGATAAATAACAGGTATTAAAAAAAGTATCAGTATCATCTAACGGTAATGTTACTATATTAACTGAAAAACACATTCAAAAATACAAAATTATTCATACAAGCAAATAGGTCACTAGTAATTATAAAAAAACAAACGGAGCTCCAGAAGAAACAAAATAGCGAGAATTCCAGCTGCCGACGGGAAATTCAATGCAAACAATGAAAGTATCCTATGATGCACGACTTCAAAAGATCAAGAGTAAAATGAAGCAAAAAAAACTACAACAAACCTAAACACTTCAGAGGTAAGTTGGATATAGGCAGGTAACGATGAATGGCATTTCGAGGTAAAAATAGTCTCTCTTACTATGCATATCCATAATACTGCCAAGACAATTCTACTTTGAGGGAGTTGGTTTCCTGCTAATCATGCCAATGCTGTGAATTCGGTGCTATTCACTTATAAAAATGGAAAGAAATTTTTTCAGCTGTTAATTTTACTACAACAATTTTCTCAAGTCACGTCTATCAGAATATACAAATGGTCATCTCAGAAGCAGTTGAGGTTTACAGTGATATGTGACAAATTTTAGCTGCATCCTTTACTACTACTGGCAAGGCTCTGCTAAAAGGGACATTTAGATAGGTGCTACGTCAAATAAAA
>NC_089791.1:207451-212451 GCF_040412425.1 Macrobrachium rosenbergii
TTTTCTGAAAGAGGTTTCTGATAAAAACTAGCAGCTTTCGCTTCCCTGTCTGCCATCTCGTTTCCGCGAATCCCCACGTGAGAAGGGACCCAACAGAAAGAGACTGATTTACGCCAACAATATATATGAAAAAGCCACTCCTGAACTTTTTGAATTAGTGGATGAAAGCTATTAAATTTTTTAATAGCTTCTAAGGCACTTCTAGAGTCTGAGTGTATGACAAAATTAGAGTCACTACTTTGAAAAAACTAAATCTATGGCAGAGACTACGGCTGTTAATTCGGCAGTAAATACTGATGCAGAGTCAGGTAATTTAGCTGTGTACGCTGTATCACCAAGGATAACAGCGCAACCAACACCACTGTCTGACTTTGATCCATCTGTATAAATTTTGTAAAATTAGTATGGGTAACATCGTGCTCTAAAATTTTCCCTAATCTCTTCTACAGTGCAGTCCTTTTGTTAAACAGTTTCTTACATATTGATGCTTCTGGGATAAGCCATGGAGGATTTACAGGATATTCTACTTCAGGACTTTCTGGGATTTAAGGTGATTATTCCTAACATCCTCATTCAGTCAATTTGGAATGGTTTAGAAGCTCTTGTACCAGAAAAACTTCGAGAGTCTGTTTCCTTTAGTGGTTGAAAGGAGGGATTTTTGGGAGCACTTTTCATTCTAGCCATGTATCGCAACCTAGCTCTTGCCTTCTTAGATCAAGGGTAAAATGATCTGTGTCGACATAAATGCTTTCAACAGGCGAAGTTCTAAAAGCCCCTGAGCATATTCTCAACCCCATGTTGTGTACAACATCCAGTTCCTTTAGCTTGGTTTTACAGGCTGAGGAATAAATCTGACAGCCATAGTCTAGCTTAGATCGACACAGAGAGTCATATAGCCTGAGAAGGGATTTCTTATCAGCCCCCAACTAAATCCAGAGACAACCTTTAAAATATTCATAGATTGTTTAACATTAAACTTTAGGGCATTTATGTGACTAGCCCATGTTAATTTATGGTCAATAGTCATCCCCAGAAATTTAACTTCACTCTCATAAGGAAGGATGGACCCTTTTAAACTAAGTGTGGGAACCTCTTCCACACGCCGGCACCTGGTGAATCTTACTGCAACTGTTTTTGGAAGAGGAGAATTTGAAACCATTCTCATCAGCCCACTTAGTAATAGCATTAATAGACCTTTGCAAATGTTTACATACAGACAAGGAATCATATCCTGTGCAGTATATTGCAAGGTCATCGACAAGCGAGCATTTAACAGGGGGCGAGATTTTTTCAATCACACTATTTATTGCCACTGAAAAAGTGTTACACTTAAAACGCTTCCTTGGGGAACTCCTTCCTCCTGCATAAAAGGTTGGGAGAAGGAGTTTCCCACTCTTACCTTAAAAAGTCTGTCTGATAAAAAGGAATATATAAACCTGACCATTCTTCCACATATGCCCATCTTGTGCAATTGTTTCATGATGCCAATTCTCCAGGTAGTGTCATAATGCTTTCTCCAAGTCAAAAAATATGCCAATGGTCTGACACTTTTGACGAATCCTTGCTGGATTTGGTTGGTCAGCCTCAGCAAGGGATCAAGGGTGGAGCGGTTTTTTCTGAAACCAAATTGAAATGGCGATAGTAATCCTTTGGTCTCCAGGTGCCAAGCCAGTCTAGTATTTATCATTTTCTCCATCAGTTTACATACACAGCTGGTAAGAGCTATTGGTCTATAGCTGGTGGCTTGGGAAGCATCTTTATTAGGCTTTTTAACAGGGACAATTATGGATATTTTCCAGTCCTTGGGTAAAATTCCAGTTCCCCATATTTTGTTTATAATCTTCAGTAAATATTTTTGGCATCATCTGGGAGGTGTTTCAGCATTTCATATATGATTGTATCCTCACCTGGAGCTGTGGATTCACTTGAGGAGAGCGCCTCACGAAGTTTCTTAGGAGAATTTGTAGTTGTATGGTTCAGATTTTCCTGAATCAAACTTCAGACACATTTCAGAATTCCTAATTCTTTGAAATTCTGGAGAATAATTGTTAGGGCTGGAAACTTTAGAAAAGTGTTTTCCTAGCTCATTGGCAATTCAGTGGGGCTCTGTGATTAGAGTGTCATTTATTTTTAATGAGGGCAATGGTGACGCTACAAATTTTCCACTCAGTTTCCTTATTTTGCGCCACACCACTGTTAGTGGGGTCTTGGAGTTTATTCCATTAATATAGTAAAGCCAACATTCTCTTTTGGCTTTCTTATAAAAGCGCCTTGCTTGGCTAAAGCACGTTTGTAGATTAATTTAGACTGAGGGGAGCCACTAGTTTTGTAACGTCTGTAGCATTTCTAGTCACTTTTCTCAGAATACACATGTCTTATTCCACCAGGGAACTGCAGGTCTACGAGGTTTGCCTTTTGTTTTTGGAATCGAGCTTTCAGCACTCTTCAAAGTAGATTCAATAAAGTAATCATAGGCATCTAGATGAGAATGAAAGGACTCAAACTCCCTATCTAGATTGACACCTTACTAAATTTATCCCAGTCTGCGTCCTCTACCTTCCACTTAGGTAAAACTTCAGATGGAGCATTCAGAGCATATTTCAAATGGATCGGGTAGTGATCACTTCCATTTAAATCTTCATTAACAGACCAATTAAAATCAAGGTGGATACTAGTTGAAGAAATACTAAGGTCCAGTGCAGAGAAATGATTATCGTGAATGTTGTGGAAAGTCATTGACCCATTATTATACAGGTAACATCATTCCTGTCAATAAGGTCTTCGATTAATTTCCCTTTACTATCTAAACCGACTTCCCCAAAGGGGTTGTAGGCATTAAAATCACCTAGCAGAAGTAAAGGAGCTGAAGTTGGTCAATTAACGACTGAATATCTCAATGTTAAAATCAAGGTCTGGTGGAAGGTATAAGGAGCAGATTGTTATCCTCTTTCCACAATGACTGAAATAGCGACAGCTTGTAGTGTTGTATTTAATTGTATTGTGGAGTGCTGTAGAGATTTATTAATAATAATTGCAGCACCTCCATGGGCATGATCACCATTTGGGGATATGATTTAAATATTGAATAATTTAGTCCAGGATTATAAGCAGAGTTGCCTAACATTGTTTCCTGTAGGCATATAATCCCTGGATTGAATTAATGCATTAAAACTTTAAGGTCTTCTGTACGGGCTCTGAGACCTTTACAGTTCCACTGAAGAATATCGAGCAAGAATGCTAAGGTGGTAAAATGTGCTACTTCCCACTCCTTGAGGGGAAGTACTGTTCCTAGGGTGGAGTGGGAAATTCTCCTTTTATAAGAGATTGTTTCTTTAATCCCTTTTCATCTGAATTGGTGTTCAGGGTCTTTGGGTGATCTTCATATTTTTATTATGAACCTGATGTTTCAGAATTACTGCTGTGGTTCTGTGCACCACTAATCCTATTTGTCTTAGGGCGGCAAGACTGAATTGAACTCAGATGTTTTTGTTCTGAAACTACTTTTGGAACCACCTTTCTAGGAGGAGAGAGATGTCTTCAAAACACTGAACCCATTTGAAGTTTTTATCATAAAATTATCATTATTTGGGGAACTATTTCTTGTGCGTTTATTGGTAGTTGCAACCGTAGTTTTATTATTATTTTTGTTTGTGGCTGTGGCGATTGATGGCTCTGAACTAGCTCTATCTAATTGGGATTGTTCCTTTAGCTTATTTTGGTTTGAAGTATTTTCAGAATATTTTCCTGAATTATTGGCTGATTTTGGCACCCTTATTTTTGGAGATGAATCGACAGCTGTGGATGTGGTGGAAGATAAATTTTCTGTGCTTTTGGAAGTACAATTTTTGCTATTGACTTCAAAGCACTTGCTGACGAAAGTTTCTCACCAGTTTGAGATTTTCATTATTATTTATGGTTCGAGAAATACCAGGTTTGTGATATCTTCTATCAGACACAGTTATTGGTGGCCTTACATTGTTGGAAGTTTTCATAAGTTTTATTACAGAAGCATACGTAGTGTTGGCACTTTTGTTTGCCCCCATTACCGTGCGCTTTGCTTCACTAATGCTGATATGTTCATTATCTGCCACTGCCAACACTTCTTGTTCAAATTTATATCTGGGACAAGCCCTAGAGTTTGGTGTGTGATCACCCTTGCAAAGAAAACAGTATCGGGGCTGCTTTGCAATCATCAAAATTATCGTGCTCTGCAGAGCACACAGGACATCTTTATTGTTATCGCAAGAGTTTTGAATGTGGCCATATTCAAAGCATTTGCGACACTGTCTAGGACTTCTTTTATATTTTTAACCTGCATCTCTCATGGCCAACAATGATGGTATCAGGTAGGTAATTGGAGGAGAAGGTTAAAAGGATAGCTGCATCACCACCCAGTTTTTTTACATGAGATACACAAGGAGGGCATCGATGGAGAATCTCCTCTCTTTAAAAACATGCAAATCTTTTGAGTAAACTACTCCTTTCAGTGTATTAAAGAATCTGTGAGATGAAATAGATTCAATATTTCCACTTTCAGGAGGTTTAAAGTTAGCTAACAGAACTGCTTTGAGTCTCATTTCCAGCTTTTATTAGAAGGTTCTTTCCATACCGTTTTAAATTTCCAATGGGAATGGAACCAACCTTGCTCTCAATGCTGTCAGCAGCTTTTATCAAATTTTCCCTCCCTCCTTGTAGATAGCAACATGCCATAAAGGGGAGGAAGAGCTCTGGTACATGGGACTGGTCCATGTTCTTCAGCCTTTGGAACAAAGTCAAATGGCTCATCATTCAAGTTTTTCACTGAAAACACTTTCGTGCTGACAACTGAGTCATTTAGAATGTGGCCATGGAGTCTTTGTTGTGCCTCACTAGCTTCCAAGGGAGAGGAAAATTTGATAAAAGCACAAAATGACTGCTTATCTTTTCTAGAATTAATTTAATTTTCCACTTTGCCAAATTGCTTCACTACACTGTATAAACATTCGTAATCTAATGATAAG
>NC_089791.1:219951-249951 GCF_040412425.1 Macrobrachium rosenbergii
CTATATTTCTCTGCTCCGCTGGTGTGGCGATCGTCGACGGACAGCCAATCCGATTGTAGGCGCCTATAACAATCATAAAAGGTTCGTACGTTTGCGAGTAGTCAAATAGCCAGCCTTGTCCCTTGTACTTAACTCCTTAATTTCCATTTCTTTTAACTTTTAACCTCTTCCTCCACGAAACAATCTTCCCTTTGTCAAAATCTTGCCTGTATCCCCTGCCTTGCCATTTACGTACTTTGAATTCGAGTAAAGATCCCGAAATAACAATCATTTATCCCTCCACCAGTGCAATCTAAGGGCTATTTAAGTTATTTAAGTTAAGTGATAATAGCATTAGTTAACTTTGGGCGCGTATAATTACATGTTCATTGTTAACGCACACGCGGCTCCGATTCTCAGATCATATTAACGTGCTTTCATCAAAAGCACCCTCTAGGCTACGTTTTGTGTTGTATTTAAGAACTTGTCTCCAGTAATCTTCTGTAGGGAGATTCCATTTCCCTTAGTTTGAGCAGGGCTAATGCAGAACGTCTCTTTCAGGAGGAGACACGTGGTACGATTGAATCCCATGCTTCCATACCGTGCCTGCCACCCAAATTTAATTAATTCCTGGTCATAGTTGGGAGAAGTTTCTGTTGTGGCCAACTATTCTTATGAAGTATTGCCTCCATCCTGGAACACCATCATATGCATTACTATTTCACGTAATCAGGGCAGACTGAATGTGATTATTATCATTGAACTGATTATTGCAGATTGGCCCCATTTTTATCCACTTGCTTGTTGCCAATCCATGTCATTATTGTTGCTGTGCCCTATTCTGAATCTGCCCCTCAGTGATTATGTTGTATAGTGTCTAAATGCTGATTAGCTAATGCTGATTTGCTAAGTTTCTATAAATAAATAACTGTAAATTGGCAAAAGAATTCTAAATTCCAATATGGCGACCTTCCACCTTAAATTATAACTCCAGGAAAATTCTGAGGTAAGTCTTCAATTAAATCCCCTTTTGTTTACAAACTGGACTCCCTTGGTTTCGTGGCAGCATCAATTATAATTTTGTGTGTAAATTCATATCAACCAAGTCCAGTCTGTAACAGTGACGACCAAATGCCAGGATATAGTCAAACAGCTAAATTAGCTTTGCTATTAAGCTAGACTAGAAAAACCAGGAATATATAAAATCGATTATTTTATTCACGATAACCATTTCATTTTAAAGAAGCAAAGGAAGCGATCGTAGCCGATGTCTTTTGGTAAAACAGTGTGTGTGCATGTCCTAATATTAAGGAAATAATAGTCATATTAATATTTCTGTTTTAAAACGCAACAATTCTCGTTGCATTAAAAGCGTTCATAACAAGGGAAAGCGTAGGGTTCTTATATTAGTGAGACACAGAGAAAGGCGCGAAATGTTCGCCCCCGCAAAATTTCTAGTTTAGGAAAAGTGTCGGGTTGTAGACGAATAAACTTAGGATTTAGGAAGTGGTAGCTAGGGAATTTTGCATGTGTGAGCTAGGACCAGTAGCTAGGAGTCTATTTCAGAATAGTTACGGCAAAGAAAATGTACATTTCTTGGTTAGTGATAAATTTTGAAATAACGATTAGTTTACGGGAATCCATATAGCGATATCTGGCATTATACGGCCAGCCCGACAAAGTTGTGTTCAAAGCGCACATGCGTCAACCTGTCCCAGTGTTGGAAGGAAAACAGTTACCGGCGTAGTTATTTAACGAACACCCCAGTGCATATTAAAGTATTAACGTAAAGTAAAGGACAGTGTTGATATTCAAAGAATAATAATTCATTTCGTATTTTAAAACCCCCATTTAGCAAGAAAGTGCAGTCTGTTTTTTGTTTCCTTCCTTTTTCGCCATCCATCCATCCAATTCCAATTTCGTCTTGTCGCACAGCGAGCAAGAATCCTCGATCAGCTGTTTCCCGCGCAGATTCGTTCCCACAACGTTCGTTCAAGGAACGAACCTCCTTGTATGCTTAACGAAAATCGGGAAACAGTGCGAAACAATTTGGAACGCCCTTGCGTACCATACTAAGTTTTCTATGAGAAGCAAGCAGTAACCATTCCCTGATATATTTAATTTAACGTACTTTCACAACTATAACTTGATTTTGCTTAAGCGTAAAATAAAGGGATTATAATTTCATAACAAATACGTGCCATTACATATCGCTCACCGAGAGAGAGAGAGAGAGAGAGAGAGAGAGAGAGAGAGAGAGAGAGAGAGAGAGAGAGAGATCTTTTTTTTCTTCCCTTCTCGCCTCTCGCATTAGTGCATTTTTTTTTTCTCTCTCTCAGGACAAACGTAATTTCCTTTAGAGTTTGGGAATCAACTCATAAATTATAAAAGGCAGATACAAAGAATTAGATTAATAACAAAACCTGAAATTTCAAATTTCTAACCTATTTAAAATTTTATCATATACTCAATGCAAAAATTTCTGCACGCTTGTGCTTAGTGGATTACTCAAGCAAACCAGCTTTTTATTTCCAAGTGCTTCAACCCAGAATCATTTAGCGTACACTATAAAGCATATATATAGTATATCTTGTTACGTGTTCCAACTGATGTGCGGGAGTGGGTATATTTTATCTCAGACTTGCGTGTTGCAAGGGCTAAACCATTGCACATTGAGTGCCTACCTCGTAGCCCACCTGTCCTCATGTCAGGCAGTGCCCACTAGTTCTCATAACTAGCTACCCACTCATGCCACATCCAGTTCCACTTCTCTCAGTGCCACTAATCTGCGGCACTGCTAAGCACCCAATCACTGAAGCACTTATCTTCCTCCTTTCACTTTCCTATCTCTTCCATTCTGTTGGAGTCTCTCATTTACCTTTCTACTCCCTACTTACCTTCTGCTCAGGCAGAGTACCTCACCTTCAGTGCCAATTCATGCACTGACATTTTGCATTGCTTCACGGAGCGCACCGGCACCACAGTGCCACCCAACTAAAGCAACCTCTTATAAGTCATTGCACCTGTGTTGAAGAAACAGAGTGCCATACAACCGGTGTTTCCGCCCATAAGGACCGCAGCTCCTTCAGGAACACCCCATTAACAGTGCATCTGCCCATAAGGACCATAGAGCCTTCAGGAGCACTCCATTTACCAGCGTATCCGCCCATAAGGACTCAGACTTCCTTCAGGAACGCTTTTCCTCTAGTGTGACCCTTGCAAGGCACACTCTTCCACAGTGCCACCTCATTCAAAGGTGCCACTCATTGAAGTGCCACTAGCCTAAGGACACTTCCTCATCGTCACAAACCTTTTCCTTCGGGAACACACGTACCTCACTCAGCACCCCTTCCCATCAGCAACATGTCAACTGAGGAGCACCAATACTTCAGGAATATAGGGAAGGAGGACAGTCTTTCCGGCCAGGCCCTTCAAAGGTTTGTAAAGGAACAGATCGCTGAGAAGAGTGGAGAGAAGAAGAAGAAAGAGAAGAGCGGAGAAGGCAGCAAGAAGCCAAGCAGCGGAGAGAAGAAGAAGAAAGAGAAGAGCAGAGAAGGCAGCAAGAAGCCGAGCAGTGGAGAGAAGAAGAAGAAAGAGAAGAAAGACGGAGACAGCATGAACTAGCCTCAAAGACCGGGAGCTCGAGTTGGAGAGAGCCAAGAAGGACAGCGCAGAAGCTTTAGCAGCACAACAAGCATCTAGCCCCACCCCATAGGCTCAAATACCTCTCTGTCGACAGTCAATAACCTTGTGGGAAAGTGGACTGAAGACGAGCGGAACAATGGCTCAAGAGATCGAATTCCTCTTCGAGACCTATGACGTCAGCCTGGCTGAGAGGGCCTTACTGCTTACCAAGCACTTAGACGGGAAGGCTTAGGCTGCTCATCGAGCCCTGGACAGAGATCAACGAGGGGACATGGCTGCCATCCGTGAGGCCATCGCTAAGGTGTATGAAATCACCCCTGAGAGGTGGAGACAAAGATTCAGAGGTATGGCTAAGAATGTCGGCTGGTCCTGGACGGAATGGGCGTGTCACAAAATCCAATCGGGGACCTGCTGGCTAGAGTCTATGTGGTGCGACACCTTTGAGGATTTGTTCAACCGGACCATGCTGGAGGATCTCTTCCAGTGTGTGCCCGGGCCTCAGGCTGTATATCTTAATGATAAGCAGCCAGCCACCTCAAGGAAGCCTGCCGCTCAGCTGATGCCTGGGAGACATACAATACCTCCCATGGCACCTTGCAGCGCAAAATAGTGCCACCCGGACACCTCTCAGGCCTCAATCGCTCGCGAAACGGCCCGCCTAACAAACCTCAGTGCCCCATCTGTAAAAGGTATGGCCATGCCGAAGCAGATTGCTGTTATAAGGATGGCAATCAGCAGGGCAACAACTCTCGGCAAGCGTACCAGCAACTGTCAGTCCTCCTCTCCGCCTAATTCAACACCGGCTTCCCAGCATACCGTCACTGCCGGAGATCAACACATCACCGCCCCTGCCGAGACTGTGGAGCCGGGACACTCTTCTGCTGGGTATCCTGCATGCCCAAAACATGTGGTCACGCCCAGGCATGTGAACATGATCAGTGCCACCGCCTCCTTAGCTGAGCCACCGGAGAGAACTCACCCTGAGAGGGTCTGGACACAGTCCGTCTCAGTGGCTTCTCTGGATGGTTCCAGCCCCCTCAACCCCCCGGGCACCTGCCAACTACTGCCGACACTGGCTTGACATTAGTCTGATCGATCGGGCCCAGGTGCCCGCCAGTGCCACAGTAGAGGAGCACACCAAGGGACCATGACCTGGGTGGATGAACAGTCCCTGACCGTCCCCACAGTTGAGCTCAGGGTGATTACCCTTGGAGCGATAAGGTGCATCGACTTGGCGTTGTCAAGCGTATTAGGCACGGAGTGGAGTTCCCGCTTGGTCGAGACATCCTCTGGGGATGTCCCACCCCCACACCACTCTGTTGCCTGACTGCTTCCGCCAGCACCTCCAGCACCACATCTCCAGATAGGGACACAGCCCTTGTGACAGCTGTGCCCCCGTCCACCGATACTAATCAACCACATTTTGGGCCTAGTCCGCAGGGTCTTGCGACCTGACGGCCACCCAAGAACTACTCCCCATTCAAAAGGGATCGAACAAATTACAGTTCCAGGCCCTGCAACGTAAGGGTCACTCTGAAAGATGGGCAAAGTGCCCCAGTAGGCTAGCCGCAGCGGCCAATTCCACTAAACTAAGAGGCCCAGTCCTCCCATTAAGACAGGAATCGCTGTCCAACTCATGCCAGGGACCCGAGGGGTCTCGATCCCCGGGTCCCCCTTCAGCTTTGTCTGACACAATTCACTGCCAGTGCCCCTTGCCAGCACTGGTCAGTGCCAGCTTCATCCATCTTGGCGGGATGCCCTGCCAAGTGCACTTCCCCGAGCTGGCCCTGAGTCAGTGCCAGTGCCGGGCCCCGAACATGACTTAGATCCTCCTATGGGAAATCCACCAAATCTCACCACTGTGATCATTGCGCAGTGCGAACCGCCGACCCCTGATGTTTCTTCTTCCCACTTCTTCCACCTGCTGAGGATGACCCTCAGCAGGCCTGGATGTTATCTATTTTCAGGTCGACCAGGAACTGTCCGGCCAGGACACAGACGCTGGTTCCCTTCCCATGACGGTTGTCGCAGCAGCCGAAGTAGGAGGCCAGCCCGTAGCCCTTGAGGCTGCCCCTGATCCTGCTCCTGATGGCACTCCTGGCCGTTCTTCAGAGTCAGTACCCTCATCGCCCCATAGGAATGGCCTAGCCAGACCCTGGAGGCCCCCGAAGAAGAAGACGGGGCGGAAGAAATTTACCTCGTGAGTCAGAGCCATAAGCTCTCTTGGCACTCGTGCCCGTTGGCACAGTGCCGCTTCCATCTCAGAGTGATCCTGGCACCTGCCCAGAGAGGGTAGCCTGTGTGACCTCTGAGCCCGTAGCATTAACCGTTAACCACTTAGGCCTTTGTAATACTAACCCTTTTCCAACTAACCTCCTTCCAATAGACTCAAACTGATATATTACTTAACCATACATTGTGAATCACCATTCAGGTTAGACAAGTTTCAATTTGTTGCGTGTTAGTCGTAAACCGTAGTGCTGCTCATAACTCAGTGTGTGCCACTCTTTAGTGCAAGTTCGTGCAGTGCCCGAGTCGTGGGGATAGTAGGTTAGGTTAGGTTAAGTGTTTACAGTGTGCATTTGTCTAGGCGTAGATTTATCCCGTCATCCTAGCCCATTAGTGGAAGTATCTATATCTTTAGGTAGATTAGGCCTGTAAATTAGCCAATTCAGAAACCCTCTTAGCAGTTAGGTAGGTTCCTTTAGATGCAGAGCCACAATCCACCTTATGTAGGGTCACGGGCCAGTCGGGAGGAATTAGCTAAGACCCTCACATTCGAAAGGGTGTGAAGGGCCTTTTAAGGGGGACCTGTTAAGGATATACATTCCTCCTCCTATTTAGCTGCTATCTAGCTAACTTATTTAAAGGATTATAATTTCCGTTAGCTTATAGCTGGCGCCAAAATGGCGGAACTCAGTTGTTTTCACTCATATAGACAGAGAACGCATGCTTTCACAGCCTACAGGAAATGCCCACGCCGGGGAGACAATGGGTTTCCCTCTTAAAAAAACCCCTGCTACCAGAACACACCTAGATTTCCCCCACTTAAAGATCATACGATGCAGGAACAATACTCAAAACCCCATCTCCCCCCATCGCCTGAGATGGGGTAGCAATTAGTGTTCAGGAAGCCCTAAAGGCATATCGAACTTAGGGGATGCAGTAGGATTTTATTCTGTAAGGCCTTAGTCCTAAGGTCTCCTTTTCTCTGTGATTTTGCTGGCATATGACTCCTTGCAGGGCGTGGCCAGAACTGAGATGCCCCCACGAGGCCATGTTGAGGGAAACAGACACACTCTTTGGTTTGATCTCCTCTGCACCGGACGTGTTATATTTCTCTGCTCCGCTGGTGTGGCGATCGTCGACTTTAACAGCCAATCCGATTGTAGGCGCCATAACAATCATAAAAGGTTCGTACGTTTTGCAAGTAGTCAAATAGCCAGCCCTGTCCCTTGTACTTAACTCCTTAATTTCCATTTCTTTTAACTTTTAACCTCTTCCTCCACGAAACAATCTTCCTTTGTCAAAATCTTGCCTGTATCCCCTGCCTTGCCATTTACGTACTTTGAATTCGAGTAAAGATCCTGAAATAACAATCATTTATCCCTCCACCAGTGCAATCTAAGGGCTATTTAAGTTATTTAAGTTAAGTGATAATAGCTGTTAGTTAACTTTGCGCCAGATAATTACATGTTCATTGTTAACGCACACGAGGCCCGATTCTCAGATCATATTAACGTGCTTTCATCAAAAAGCACCCTCTAGGCTACGTTATGTGTTGTATTTAAGAACTTGTCTCCAGTAATCTTCTGTAGGAGATTCCATTCCCTTAGTTTGAGCAGGGCTAACGCAGAACGTCTCTTTCAGGAGGAGACACGTGGTGCGATCGAATCCCATGCTTCCATACCGCTGCCACCCAAATTTAATTAATTCCTGGTCATAGTTGGGAGAAGTTTCTGTTGTGGCCAACTATTCTTATGAAGTATTCCTCCATCCTGGAACACCATCATATGCATTACTATTTCACGTAATCAGGGCAGACTGAATGTGATTATTATCATTGAACTGATTATTGCAGATTGGCCCCATTTTTATCCACTTGCTTATTGCCAATTCATGTCATTATTGTTACTGTGCCCTATTCTGAATCTACCCCTCAGTGATTATGTTGTATAGTGTCTAAATGTTGATTTGCTAGTGTTGATTTGCTAAGTTTCTATAAATAAATAACTGTAAATTGGCAAAAGAATTCTAAATTCCAATATGGCGGCCTTCCACCTTAAATTATAACTCCAGGAAAATTCTGAGGTAAATTTTCAATTAGAGTCCTTTTGTTTACAAACTGACTCCCTTGGTTTCGTGGCAGCATCAATTATAATTTTGTGTGTAAATTTTATCAACCAAGTCCAGTTTGTAACAATATATATATATATATATATATATATATATATATATATATATATATATATATATATATATATATATATATATATATATATATATATATATATATATATAGGTATATATATATATATATATATATATATATATATATATATATATATATATATATATATATATATATATATATATATATATATATATATATATATATATATATATATATATATATTAATAACAGGACTCATTTAAACAAGATGATAATTTGCAGAGATTTTTATTCAGATAACGTGGCAAGCTTTTCCAGAACTAACTGTCCTCATCGTCTGGTAGCTAGAAGACGATGTGGACAGTCAGTCTCGGGAGTTTGTAACTTTTTTGAATATATATCTCCCAAAATACCATCTTGTTTAAATGAGGTCCTGTTATTGATGCACAGAACAATATATATATATATATATATATATATATATATATATATATATATATATATATATATATATATATATATATATTTATGGTAACATGAAAAACTGAAAATAGGATCTTTTCATACAACAGACTAGTTCATAAATTATGCAACACATGTCTGTATGGGCACATTCTCATGCCAGACGGGCACGAGTAAAAACTCAACCAATCTCCCAACTCGGCACCAAAAAAACCGGTGAAGCAATGCCACTGCCTCTGTGCCTCAGACATAGTACCTCAATTTCGGGAAGGCAATAACAGTGCTTCAGGACTCATGGGTGCAATAAACATCCTTAAAGCAAAACTTTTCTCTCCTTTCCTGCTGCGTTACTTTTTCTCGAGGCCGGGGTGGAGCTGGGAGGTCGGGGGTGGGGCATGGGGAGGGGGTTGGGTGTTCTTGAGAGATAGATTCTTATGGGTAAAGTTTCCTGCATAGTTACTAGTATGAGGTTCAATCAAAGAGGAAAGCTTCGGCCAACTGGGATATAAGACGCCGAGATTAATGAAGGAGTAACCGTGAGCAAGGAAGATTTTGCATCTGTAAATCGAGATGCAAAGTACTTTGGTTCCTTGAAGTAAAAGGTATGGAGGGGGCCATCGATTGGGATAATCTAAAAAACGAGGTAAAACGTTTCTTAACATATGAATTCATGTTTATTGCTTACATTTACACACATGCATCGCACACACGCACACAAGTGTGTGTGTTTGTTATATATATATATATATATATATATATATATATATATATATATATATATATATATGTGTGTGTGTGTGTGTGTGTGTGTGTGTGTGTGAGTGTGTGTGTGTGTGTGTGTATATATATATGTATTTATTATACATAGTATTTATATATATATATATATATATATATATATATATATATATATATATATATATATATATATATATATATATATATATATATATATATATATATATATATATATATATATATATATATATATATATATATATATATATATATATATGTCTACATATATAGCAAGTTACGAATAATCCCATTAATATCGAATTCACTGAAACTTGGGCAAAATTTTAACCTTAAGTGTATGATATATAAATGTACTCTAACTCATGTTATCGCACATAATTTTCTTTGGAATACAAATTATTTTAATGGCAAATTTATTGTCATGTTTATGTGAGCGTTACGTAACTTCCGCTAAATCTCTGAAAAAACTTGACGTAAAATCACTATTGCGTTTGTGACTGAGTTAACGCCTTTGGGAAACACAAAGCTGGAATTTGAATTTGCAGCATTGCAACGTCAGCGCTCATTAAAACAAGTAAAAAATGCGCCGAAGTTTCTTCGGTGCAATCGGGGTTTCTGTACAGCGTTTAATGCTGTATGAAACTCTCGGCAACGGTCCATGAAACTCTCAGCCGGCCAAATTGCAGCCCTCTAGCCTCAGCAATTTTTATTCTATTTAAGGTTAAAGGTAGCCATGATCGTTCGTCCGGCAACGATATAAGCCAGACCACCAGCGGGCCGTGGTTAAAGTTTCATGGGCCGCGGCTCATACAGCATTGTACCAAGACCATTGAAAGATAGATCTATTTTCGGTGGCCTTGATTATACAATGTACAGAAAACTCGTTTGCCCCGAAGAAACTTCGGCGCATTTTTTACTTTTTGTAAGTTGTAATTTAACAGAGAACTTCCGCTTACACAACTGATCCCTGGTCCTTTTTTTCCTGCTGAAAGCAACCAGGTCTGTTAGATAGCAGCACCTGTATACAGTAAATGTGCCTCGCTGTTGAATTATCTTAGTTCCAGAGGTCGTTTATTCCTCACACCGTCGTACTGTGGAACAGTCTCCCTTCAGAGGATGTTGTACAATAAGAACCTTAAAAGTTCAAGTGAAGATGTGTACTACCCTCTAACAGTTCTCCTTATACTTTACTCATTTAATTATATTTTCATCTATTTATGTATCTAGTGTAACCTACGGTTTATAAAAAAAAATTAATTAATCTCGTTCATTTCATTCTTCTTTTGACACCAGCTCTCTTTCATTCGCCAAGTCTGCTTATCACATACAGCCACTCGTGGAAGACACTGAAAATTCCTTTTCTTGTCATTACACTTTCTTGGTCACAATTAACATGATTTAGTCTTATCTCTAGCCAAGTTAATTCGAAGATAAACGCATCAGCTTGCTAAAAAAAAAATTACAACAAAATGAAAACATTAAACGCACAAGCTTCGTAAAAAAATGACATTAAAATCAAAATTTTAAACGCACAAGCATGGGAAAAAAAGTAAATAAAATGAAAATATCGAACGCACAAGCTCGCTACCAAATACAAAAAAATGGAAATATTAAACGCACAAGCTTGCTAAAAAAATGTTAAAAATGAAAATATTAAACGCACAAGCTTGGTAAAAAAACAAAAATTACAATAAAATGAAAGTATTACTAAACGCATATTAACACAAAAACTGGCGGGGACACGATTTTTGGATCAGTGTATATTGCTCTTGTCGAGCTCCAGGATACCGCGAAAATCATCGAATGCAAATAAAAAATGTGTTTATGGAATCCTATTTGAAGCAGAGGCGCGCTCGAATGTTTTATGAATAAACGTAACACCAATACGAAAACCAAAACCTAGACAAACGTTGACACGAATCTTCTTCAGTGCACGCAACACAGCTTTCGTCACCTAAAATCATCCTTTTTCTTCTGCTTTTTATTTGTAAATGTACAGAACACGAAACGTATTAAAAGGGCATTGTTTAACATATTTTAAAGGGGTATATAGCATTCATACCCCACTCCTTATAGCAATTTAACTCCAGACACTCTCTCTCTCTCTCTCTCTCTCTCTCTCTCTCTCTCTCTCTCTCTCTCTCTCTCTCTCTGGGGTTTAAGTAAAAGACTCCTTTTCCGCTACCCTCTGTTGGATTTATCATTTTAATACACCTACATAAAGCGAGGGCCCCTTCCCTTTTCCTAATGCAGGAGAAGCCTATTTCTGAACTCCATAACTTTAAGATTAACAAATATCTTAGCCTGGGTCAGGGAGTAGGCGAATTCCGAAGGAGACAGAAATAGAAGCTTGACAGTAACTATGAGTCGATCCACTTAGAATCGGCGAGTTGCCGCCTCAACAACCTTCAGATTATGACTTGATATATACAGACATATATCACCATAAAATACGTGCATTCACATTGCTTATTGGGTGGAGTAACCCGTAAAACTTGCAGGGGCTTGTGTTCGTCTCTCTTGAGAATTGTTTGTTTAGGGTCAAGTTCACGGGGGGATAATCTTTGTGCGATTTCTTCAAGTACGTAGGTATACTTTAAATCCTCGCCAATAGGTGATCTCTCTCTCTCTCTCTCTCTCTCTCTCTCTCTCTCTCTCTCTCTCTCTCTCTCTCTCTCAATGCAGTCAAAATAAAAGTTTTTTTGTAGATAATTCTGAAACGCGTTCATAAAGTATTTCCATTGGGCACTGTAAACTTTTTCCTTATAAATGATTGCCTTCCCTAGAGGCAAAGACTGTGATTTGACTGACAAGCACATATTAAGGGGTTTCATATAAATCTTGGAACTGAGTAACCAAATGTTAATAATAGCGTTGTTTTGATTAGTGAACACTTTACGTATAAACAATCCTTTATTAGCATGAATGACTTCGGGTTACACTGCAAAACAATGAAGTAATTATTATCACCAGCGTTCCGTGAAAATAGAATTGCTTACAAAAAAACTGACAACATGTAACAATGTGACTAAGGAACAGTAGTTAACAACTTTCTTCTCAATTCAGTGTTTTCTTTCATTTGCAATTTAAGAGACGAAATTACAATGATACTAAACATCGGCAAAAGATCCATTTAGTTTGATCCGATGTGATTTTCTAATGATGACCTGGCACAGGAGCTGTTAAGTTATTCATGAAAACGTACAGTACCCGAATTTAAATGAAAACCGCCTACAATTGATATCAGTTTCATCTAATGTTCTCTCTCTCTCTCTCTCTCTCTCTCTCTCTCTCTCTCTCTCTCATCTAAAATCTGACCATTTTTCTAGCTGAATTCGGTTATAATGGAGGCTTTTCTGAAGGAATTCACTGAAACAAAATCGAACTGGTAAAATCAATGTTAGGATAAAGCATGAATGAAAAAGAAGACCACTGGAGATGTGGAAGAGGAAAGCGCTAATTAAGTATGGAATTTAATGCGAGGAGCTTGTGATTAAGTTTAGTCTTTCCACCAGAGCGATCAGAACGTTCAGAAGGAGTCAAGGGCATGAGAGAGAGAGAGAGAGAGAGAGAGAGAGAGAGAGAGAGAGAGAGAGAGAGAGAGAATAATGTCTCTTGATGTCGAATTTATGGCTGGGAATTAAAATCAATACGAAATTCTGTTCAATATAATTCCTATGAATTGAAGCATAACGCTGACATTCTAATATTGCACTTAAATTGTTTATTGGTCTCATGAACATAGCGGCTGGCAACGTGTCATAGTCTCGCTTCTTTTTTGAGAAGTGATCAAGGTGATTATCTATACACGAAGCTCAAGTAACTGGGTTTTGATGTTTGGCTATCTTTCGGTATTACTGCCATTGTTTAGCCGCATGAACTGTCACAAAATGCTCCACTTTTCATAAATCTCTCTCTCTCTCTCTCTCTCTCTCAACAGACGAAAGTATTGTGTTTAAACGCCTGCAAATAAACTGGAAATTCAAATAAGTACCATTTCAACATCATATAGCATGTGCAAAGTCAAAGTGTATCTGAAACCTTGGATTTCAGAGTCAACAGGTTTATCCTTGATCAAAATGAGAAGTCACATCTACATAGTTAGCTTGTAACATTAACCCGACAGTTTGGCTGGTCAGCCGTCAGTGAATGATTAAATGAACCTGATATCTTTTGGATCGATACAAGGCCGGCACGATTATATACACCAAAATTAGATAAAATAACGAAATGAATCCTCCCCCCACAAAACAAGTAACCCTTCAACCAGAAATAACCCAAGGTAACAGTTACCCAATGGGCCATAAACATCAAAAGAACACTCAATTCAACGCTTTCTCATCCGTCAAACCCGAATGGCACGGACTCAACTACCGAGATAAACCTATCGTGAGCAAAGGGAAAAATATCGAACTATTTTAATGGGGCTCATTTTAGGTTGAGAGGAGTTGGGGGGCGGCCCGGGGTAGGGGGGGGGAGGGGGGCAGAGATTGCGTATCTCACGAAGAGCGCAAGTCATTCAACCACTACCTAGGGCTCCCAGAAACCCCCCCCTTTTTTCCTCCTCCCACCCACCCACCCTTCATGCCAAGCCTGGCATGCCAAAGGTTGTGGGTGTTACCTATCAAGAAGAAAAATGGGGTAAAGTTTTACTGAAGATTTCTGTCTGGTGAAATGACATGAAATGGTGAAAACTTATTTTCACTCATTTGCGGGATTTAGGGGATGATAACGAAGACTTTTGTCACCAGGAAGCTAACAAATGCTTCCCGCTTTTAAAACACTTTGAATATACTATTTTGATTCTAGGACCGAAGATAATCATTTGAAATTACTAGTAAGATGTTTCACTCTGTATTCAAAGGAAAACTTAGATGCTCACACAAACCTACATGCATATAAGGGCAAGAGAAAAGAAATAGTGTACACACCTTATATTGTACTATGTAATATGAACCAAGTGTTCAACTCAGAATATATTGCTAATAAATGAATGAATGGAACATGTCCGTTTAACATACGAGAAGTACATTTATAACAAACTATTATTCTGGAAATGCTATGTTTATAACGCTACCTAAATTCATCAAATTCAGAAGAGAGAGAGAGAGAGAGAGAGAGAGAGAGAGAGAGAGAGAGAGAGAGAGAGAGAGAGAGAGAGAGAGACTGCAGATGAAACGAAATGAGATTACCTTTCGAGTTTTAACGAAGAACTGAAATTACAATGATGAAGCTATGATTCTTATTTTACTTCCAGCAACATTAACTTCTAAAAAAGAATTTCAAAACGGGGAAATTACATAAATTTAAACCAACTCATATTATCTTGTTGTTAAAAATTCTTGCATACATAAATGAACGAAGCCTTGCAAACTGAAAATCAATTATTGTGCGTGTGCATGATACCAAAAGAACAATATCAATAGTCCACGGTTTTCCTACATCAGAAAATCATAACATAGACGGTATGATTATTAACAAATATCCACAAACTAAATACAGCCTTCGCTCTCAGATAACCATTTCGAATCCATACCTTAATATTCTCACGCATCCGCCACAACGAAAGGGGAAGCAAGCAGATCTGCCTCTGCAGTAAAGCATACCAACAAAAACAAGAGCAGGAGCTTAGATATCTGTCAATCTTGGCGTATTACGATTATTTTGCCGCTCGCAGATGAATACCGCATAACATTCTCTCTCTCTCTCTCTCTCTCTCTCTCTCTCTCTCTCTCTCTCTCTCTTTAAGAAGAAGAAGAAGAAGAAGAAGAAGAAGAAGAAGAAGAAGAAGAAGAAGAAAGAAAAATTAGACCAGAACGCCACATCAAGGGGCCCTAATAACCCAAGGCACACGAAGTGGGTCCAAATTCAGGGTAAAACCCTGATTTTGGTCTTATTCGAATATAAATGACCTCAGCCTAATTCCAAATGTTCTAAATATTTCCATCATTAAATTATATTGTATTCAAATATTTCACATGAACTTCAGTCATGTAATTTCCAGTCCATCAGTAAACTTTTAATGGAATGAAACTTGGGTTTAATTAAGTACTTCATCAGTGACCCCCAACAACTGCATGCTTTTTTTGTTATCAGTTTCACTCATTAAATCTAGTATTTTTCTTGAAACACAGGACGTTAAATCAACTATTCGTTTCTTAATCAAAGTTTGGATTTCTCTTCTACTTTAACATTTTACAAAAGCTCCCATTAAATATTCGTATTCCAACCACAGTACCGAATTTTCCTTTTTTTTTTCCCTTCCTTTTTTACTAAACTCTTATTATCTAGCATTGGAAATTATAATCCAGAACAAAAAAACAAAAAAAACTTTCACACATTTAATATCTGAGACTTATTCTGACTGGCTTAAATATAAATGTAATATATTATCCCAGGTCCAAATAAACGTTGGGGTATATTTTAAGCGTAGTTTATTCCCAGACAAGGATCCATGGTGATACTAACAATTCAGTTACAGAAACTAGACTCGCTGTTATACAGAAAGCATCAGAAAACGTTAACAGTACAAACCATAAATATATATATAATAAAACCTTAACAGCAGTTCTCCATAATAACAATAAACAACCATTACCATTGAACGGACATACATACTTATATATACAACAAACGACTCCAGTATACAACAACAATTTTTTTTTTTTTAACATTACTCGAGTCATCGTACATGTACATAAATAATGATTTACAATACAAAGCGTACAGTGTTCTTCCTCAGTCTGTTACTTCTTCTTGGGCCTTCACTTTCGAGTTCGTCTACAGATGTATATGTTTCCTCTTTAATATCGCCGCCATGATATTTTCGAAGGTATCTACGATTACGCCAACAAAGTTTTCCACTTGATGAAAGCCTGATGAAATAGCATCTGTTTCTCGGTCCGACCTTGACGATTTCACCGATCCTATCCCATTCTTTCGTTGCAGCGTCTTGTATTCGGACTTTATCTCCTACGATAAACACTTTAAGATCTGTTGCCGATGCATTGTAACGTGTAGTATTAATCCTCTCTTTCTCTCTCCTCCTCATCTCTGCTGCTTCGATATCCTGACGACTATCAGACATGAGAGCGCTATGGTGAGATGGAACCAAAGATCTGAGATTATGTCCAAACACCACTTGATTTGGGCTACGTCCATCTGCATTAGGGGTGTTCCTTAATTCCAACAAAGCCTCATGAAATCGCTCATCCATCGTTGCATTTTCAAGTTTGGTCAACAGATTCTTCACTTTCTTTACAATAACTTCGGCGTGTCCATTGCTACTGGGAAAATGAGGTGAACTTGGACTCCATTTGATTCCTCTTCCCTTCAAGAATCTCTGAAATTCCGCAGCGCTGAACTGAGGTCCCCCATCTGTACGTATCCGTTGAGGGTAGCCTGTAAGGGACATCATTTTGATCATTGCATTACAAACTTGTTTTGCCGATGGGCTGTCCTTCCATTGTTGGACCATAGGATATCCACTTAGACGATCGGCGTAAGTCAAAAATGTTGGCCCTTGAGGTAGAACAAATCTGCAGACACACTTTCAAAGGGACGTGTTGGCAAAGGGTCTGTTTTCAGAGTTTCTTTCCCCAGGCTTGGCAAATGGCGTTGACAAACTTCACATTTCTCAATCATTTGTGTTATGTCATTGGTGATACCTGGCCAATATACGCACAATCGGGCTCGCTGCTTTGTTCTGGTTATTCCTTGATGGGCTGCATGTAGTCGTTCCAAAACCTCTTTCCTCTTTTGTTTTGGAATAACTAACCTTTTTCCCAAACAGGACAAGATCACCATCTATAGATAATTCATGCCTTATACTTTTATACTGCTTGACACATGGTGGTGAATCCTCATGTTCAACGGTGTCCTCCATTATAGCATGAACCAGCTTTACATAATCTAGATCATTTCGTGCTGTTTCCTGAAGTTCGTCGACAATAAGGTCAACAACTCTTCCGTCATCGTAAAATTCTCTGTCATCACAAACCGATGCAATATAAACAGCCATGACAGTGCGCTCATCACATTCCTCTTCAGTTTGATCTGGATCATCAACAGGTGCTCGGCTGAGACAATCAGCTATAGCATGATCACTTCCCTTCCTCCACTCCAATGTGAACTGAAACTGACTCTGCAAATCAGCCTTTAAATTTTGCAGTTTTACGTTTTCAACCTGGTTCAAAGAGTATTTATTAAAAAGTGGTAGAAGTGGGCGGTGATCAGTGATGACTGTAAAATGAGGGAGACCATGCAAGTATAATTTACATTTCAGTATGGCGTATTTGATAGCTAAGGCTTCAAGTTCTATCATGGAATATCTTGTTTCCACGTCCGACAAAAACCTACTTCCACAGGTGATGAGCTTCCATCCTTCTTCGTGTTTCTGAAGTAAGCTGAATCCAAATCCTTTCAGTCTACTTGCATCCGTCTCCAAACGTGTCATCCTACTGGGATCGAACTGCGCAAGAATCGGTGTTTTAGTTAACAACCCTTTAACTCTCTCAAACGCTTCACATGTGCTGGTAACCACTGAAACTGATTTTTACTCTTAAGAAGATCTCTCAGCGGTGTGCAAGTAGCACTAATGTGCGAGCAAAATGAGCCCAGTTGATTAACCATCCCCATAAAACTTCGCAGTTCAGTGATGTTTGTAGGAGTTGCAAACTCTGTAATGGCTCTCACTTTATCTGGGTCTGCTTCTCTCCCTTCTGCGGACAAAAGAAATCCAGCAAAATGAACGGATGATCGAGCAAATTTGAATTTAGCTAGGTTCAAAGTTATACCATGCTCTACGCAACGATCAAGAAAAGCACGAACATCCAGTATGTTTCCTCAAGTGTGCGACTAGCAATAAGAATGTCATCCACAACTTTATGTGTTCGCTCCAAACCGTCTATAGCAAGATCTTTGAAGTTGTAGCTATCACCAGTGCTGATAAAACCCATTGGTGCTCTCTTGTATCTAAACCTACCCCATGGCGTCAGAAATGTTGTCAGATCTCTAGAATCTTCATGTAGTTCCAACTGCCAATCCTTTAACAGCATCCAAAACTGTAAAGTACTTTGCATCCAGTACAACTTCATTTATGACAAACCGCAACGATCAAGAAAAGCACGAACAAGATCCCTTTGAAGAATTCATCCACAACTTTATGTGTTCACCAAAGTAGCAAGATCCCCTTTGAAGTTGTAGCTATCACCAGTGCTGATAAAACCCATTGGTGCTCTCTTGTATCTAAACCTACCCCATGGCGTCAGAAATGTTGTCAGATCTCTAGAATCTTCATGCAGTTCCAACTGCCAGTATCCTTTAACAGCATCCAAAACTGTAAAGTACTTTGCATCCAGTACAACTTCATTTATGACATCATGTGGGATTTTAGCATTATGTACAATTCTGTGGACTTGGGAGTTTAGCTTCGAAAGGTCAACCGTCATTCTAATTCCACCTGTAGGCTTTGGAACAACAACAATAGGATGACACCATTCAGTTGGCCGATCTCCAACTCGTTCAATAATACCCTGTTTCATCATGTCTTCCAGTTCTTTCTTCACTGCTTCACGTAGTGGGTAACTCACTGGCCTTGCAGCATATATTGCAAAAGGTTTTGCATCTTCCTTGAGTTGGATTTTCATTGGTGGTGTTTTCATAGTTTGCAATTGCCCTTTGGTATTGAAAACTTCTTTGTAAGTCTGCAATATCTGCTTTTCCATAACTTCAGTGTCTCGGTCAGTGGACTTTATACAATGACCTAGAGCAGTAACAGATTTATCAATAGCTTCAACCAACTTCTTTGCAGGTAAAGGGAAGTCTTCATGAACAATACCAAGGTTCCTGCATGCACGAAGGGATAGATACATATCATCAAACTTCACATCTCTGCAAAATATTATATTTTCCATGCAATGCATATCACCAATCTTCAGCAACAAGTCAATTCCGCCAATAATTCTCAGTCTCTTCCCATTAACACTCACAAGGTGTTCCTCGTAATTCTGCAGATCCTTCCTCCGTAGTCTAAGAGAATGCAACATCCCCATGCCAGCAACAGTCATCTGGGCACCTGTATCAGCAATCACATTCATCTTAGCAAGATAACCTGTCTTCGGGTGATGAAATTCAATGGGGAGTACTGGCCGTTCCTGGCCACGAAACGAAATTTCTGCCATGTGTTTTACCTTTCCAAATTTTGGTGACAGTGCAGCTTCTTTTCCCTTCTTTTGTTTTTCGCAAACTTTACTAAAATGTCCAGAGAATCCACAATAGTGGCAGGTTTTCCCTACTGCAGGACACAATCTGCCAGTCTGGTGAGGTGGAAAACCGCACTTCCGACATTTCAGTCGCTCCTCTTTAGGTGATCCACGGTGAATCCTTCGGTTAGTACTCCTGCTTCTACCACGCTGCTTGAATCTGGCTGCATTAATGGCACTTTCTGTACTGAGACGCTTGTCTTCTCTCTCTGCTAACTCGCGGTTACGGCAAAGAGAAATAGTATCAGCAAGGCTAAGAGTGGGTTTTTTACTTAAAAGCTCTTGTCTCGTTTCCTCGTCTCGTACACCAGATACAATGAGAGTAGTGATCCACTCATCAGAAGTCATATCTGCAAGGTTGGCGTCCTCTGCTCGCTCACGAAGATCAACTAAAAAGTCATCAAAAGACTCACCAGCATCTTGCTTTCTTCTGACTAATTTGTATCTGTCCACTGTAACATTCCGCTGGTCCTTGAGATGCTTTTTAATTTGCTCAATTACCTCATTCAGCGACAAAGCCGTGTCTAAAGGAATCTCAACCGCATGACGAACCCGTTGTAGGAAATCAGGCTTGCAAAACGACCAAAAGGTGGCTATTTGATCCTCCCTAGGTTTCTCACTCAGCTTTGCAACTTGAGCATAGTTCTTCCAACTGGCTTCCCACCTTTTAAATGATTTTAAGGTAACACCATCCTCAAGCAACTCTGGAGGCCGTATAGAAATTTTCGCAGGAATATTTCGACGGGGGTCCCCAGGAGTATCTTCTGCCCCACTAGGAGTAGTAGATCCAAATCGGTTAAGAAGAGCAGTAAGTTCACGATCACGACGTTCCTGTTCACGATCCCGACGTTCCTGTTCACGATCCCGACGTTCCTGCTCGCGCAAAAATCGATCCTCCTGAAGTTTCATCTGCTGTTGCAGCATTTGCACCATGATCATCATTGAATCACTTGAACCTGTATTTGCGTCCTCGTGTTTCATGCTTCCGTCATCCGTTTCAGTCCTTTTAGCATTTCTAATAGCACCTTGGAGGAGGCTGTTCAGTCTCACTGTACTATCCTTGGAGCTGAAAGGCACATTCAAAACACGGAGATAATTCACAATCTCGTCACGAGTAAGCTGCTGAATGTCCTCTTTCGTTAAAAGGAGTGCCTCTTCACCGAGTTCCAATGCAGTAGCCATTGCAAGTCTTCCTTTCCAACGGTGTATTTCGCCACGTAGACCTCGAGACTCACTGCGCCATGTAATATATTATCCCAGGTCCAAATAAACGTTGGGGTATATTTTAAGCGTAGTTTATTCCCAGACAAGGATCCATGGTGATACTAACAATTCAGTTACAGAAACTAGACTCGCTGTTATACAGAAAGCATCAGAAAACGTTAACAGTACAAACCATAAAATATATAATAAAACCTTAACAGCAGTTCTCCATAATAACAATAAACAACCATTACCATTGAACGGACATACATACTTATACAACAAACGTATACAACACTCAAGCCTTGGAGTCCCTCTTTGGTTTATAGTCCGTCGACTCTGTCCATAAGGGTTTTCAGCTGAAGACTCAAAGAAAGAAAAAATGTGTTTTACTTTATGTATATATAGAGGTAATTTTACAATCGGACAACTAAGCGAAGCATCAATCACAAATGTTTTCCTCCCAATTCTTGATAATTGATTAATTCTTTTAATAACAGGAAAACCAACAAGAAATCAACAAGAATAGCAGTGCACATATCTAACCGCCATCTATTTTCATTAACAAAAAACCACGTTGAATAACAAACCCGCACAAAGAGGATCATAACACGATAACAAACTCACTTGTCTCATCAAATGAAACGACTAAGCAAATGACATCTCTGTCAAACTAAGCGACCAAGAGAGCAATAAGAAAGGAAACGGGTACATGAAGACAAGATTGCTTCTTTGAGGAACGAAATGCTTTCATAACCTCTGTTGCAACTAAAACACATACCAGCACTGTCCTCTCTATTTACTACAAGGACGTACCCTCATAAAGAATCTTAATTCCTTTGTCCCTAAGAAAATTAATATGCAATACCGATGCAACAATTAGAAAGAATGAATTGCCATTACAAGTATGAGAGACAGCCGGAGAGAATTTGGGTTCCCCCCGCTAAAAAAAAAAAAAAAAAATAGAGAGAGAATAACGGCCAAAGAGAATATTTCTGAGCCAAATTGCGTAATAAGTTCTCACAAAAAAATGGGAAAATGGAGCACAGAAACATGACTTCGCTACTATGCCTGTGCTTTGAATAGTGAGAGACTTATCGGAAGTGAAAAGGATACCCAACAAAATGATCCTTACACTTGGAGCAGTCTAATACAAGTAAACTTTCCTACCATCCTACCAACAGACAATAAAGGCAGGAAACACGTCCATTGTGTTCGGAAGATATAAAGGAGAATCTGGTTATAAGCAATAAAGGGAAGCAGAAACCAATTAAGGAGACGGAAATATTCAGAAACTGTTACAGAGTGCAATATGATATTACACCTCTGTATCAGTCCTTTATTCAGCAACGATGGGTGGAATTTGGAAGAGTAATTCTGGATGTTTCTACCAAGAAATTACAAACTCAAATATAATAGTAATGTTAACAGAAACTTTGATAAAAACACACTCAATATAATATATATATATATATATATATATATATATATATATATATATATATATATATATATATATATATATATATATATATATATATATATATATATATATATTAACATACATATATTTAATATATATATATATATATATATATATATATATATATATATATATATATATATATATTATATATATTTAGCCATTTGAAACAGACAAAATATTGTAGGAACATCACATAGCATGATTGGTCTGTCTTCAGAAGGCAATGGGGTGTTCAATGGCTTTCCTCTCTCTCTCTCTCTCTCTCTCTCTCTCTCTCTCTCTCTCTCGAATGTCACAAAGATCTCTTTGTTCTCGCATTCCACATTAAAGAAATGAAATGGTTCTGTATAAGGAAAACTCAATCTTTCCTACAAAAATAGATTTATTATTTAAAGCAACCCAACAAGTAACGAATAAACAAAGCAAAGATTAAAATGCATCATAAATGAAATTGTCAAGCAAAAAAATAATCCAACTCTAACTCAAAAGTCTAATCATGGCTAATAACCTGTAAAGTCAAAATCTTCTCACATACTCCAACTTAAGTATTATTAAGTCAAGTCTCAAAAAGTCAATCCACACAGAGATATTATACTTTGCAAGGTAAAATTTGTATGTCTCTATAATCACACCACCATGACTACATCATATCATTGCCCACAAAGTCATCACCACAACCACCACAACCATGACATCTGTCGAAAAAATAAGCACAAAATAATACTCTCCCAAAAATATGCAAGTGCAAAACATAATAATGAAAAGTCTAAAATGCATGAGTAAACAGCATACTGGTAAAATATAGAACACAATAAAATAGAATATTGAAATGGTAAAATGCTACATCCACTTCCCACACAAGTTCAAAGATGTCTTGAAACGTGGTAAAAAAAAACATAAGTTCACACTTCACACAGAAAAACGAAGAGTCTGAACTGTACCTTATTCTGCCAATTCTAAGAGCTTGCCACACTCAAAGATAATGTCTTCACGATCTCGCTCTAGCTCTGCTAATGAACGATCGAACTAATTTTTGGGCAGAATTAGACACAAAATCGAGATTCTGTAACATACGAACTCGTGTACCCACATAGCAACTCGGTCATACGACTCGGCCAATATCGCGTGTTCATCACATTAACTGCTGAGATGATCAACTATTTAATGAATACAACGATTCTGAAAGTGACGGGTTCGCGACAGTACCATCTCACTACCAAAATTCTTCCATCACATCTCTGTACCTGACAATGTTAAAGCGGCCATATTTTCTGAAATATATATATTACATCTGTAGTAACTTGGATACAACGATAATATAGCATTCTTATTCTACAGAGAGAAAATACACCAGGTATACTTTTAGGCAGCAGCTCATTGTTTCCTTTCCCTTCTCACCCACAACATTCACATGAGATTGTTATGAAAACCGCCTTTAATTTCTAACAATATTTGAACACAGCCATCCCTACGGTTCAGCCAGCAAGTTGCTTATTATTCAACTTCTGCTAGAGCTTGTTTGTGTGTGTATGTGTGCGTATGTCCGCGAGTCTGATGGAGAGAGAGAGAGAGAGAGAGAGAGAGAGAGAGAGAGAGAGAGAGAGAGAGAGGAACAAGCAACCTGGGGTTGTTTGTACAGGAAAACAGACCCATTATTGACCTAGATTGCCCAGAGAGTAAGCAGCCATTGCTTGCTCTGAAACTCATGAACAAACATTCTTAATGACGCTTCAGCAACTGAACGTCCTGAATAATAATACTGAAAATGTCAGAATGAGAATCCCACCATGCTTTCATCTCCCTATTCTGAGATGTCTCTCTCTTTTATTTTTTATGTCATTGTAGTGAAATGACTATTATTTAAAGACTATATAAAACATATGGCGGGCATATTTGCAATTATTCATAAGAATAAATTCTATTTTTTGGACTCACTTTCTGTTCTATAACTGTACCCAGGATAATTTCCTCTCTCTCTCTCTCTCTCTCTCTCTCTCTCTCTCTCTCTCTCTCTCTCTCTCTCTCTCTCTCTCTCTCTCGTTACAATGTGCATGATGTAAAATCTGTCTCAATTTTATGAAGGGCAAATACTCTCACTCGTTAAAACAAAATAAGATTAGAGGAACTTCGGTCGATCCAATATGTACGAGTATTATTGCCTTTGGCAAACTACTCATACACTTAGGTAAATAAAAAAATGTTGATTAAGCCAACACGAATACAATTTAATGTACCCTGAATTTACCTAACCTCCGATGAGGGTGATTTATCCACTAAATTATTGGATTTACGAGTGACTCCACGAGTGACTCTTGAAAAAAAATGAAGTTTCTCCTTTATAAATTATAGTTGAACATCTTGGAGTATATTCAGTTCTGGTCAATTTATAGAAAGTTGTAAGAAATCAGACCTTGTTTTCATTCTAATTTCGCCTTAATGATTCTTTCGCCTCCTTTGCTCCGCAGCTGAATGTGCAACGAGAAAGTTACTTACGAGGCCACAATTCTACAAGAATGGCATCAATGTAAAAACAAGTTGCCTTGCTTTGGGGACGAAAAGACAAGACCTAAGATAGTGTCGCACCTCCTACTGAATATATATATATATATATATATATATATATATATATATATATATATATATATATATATATATATATATATATATATATATATATATATATACATATATATATATATATATATATATATATATATATATATATATATATATATATATATATATATATATATATATATATATATATATATACTATCATTGAATGTAGGTATGTTAGATTTCGCCATTCATTAGCATATAAATTTTAAGAAAAAATTTTGAAAAACAAGTTTTGAAAACAGAAAATACTGTAAAGTGTATACTTTTGGAAGCAACTGGATATTAACAGATAGACACCAAGTATACGATTAATTTAAAGGTTACATTTTCTCTTCGTTTTCCCGTCACTTCTTAAACCTTGGCCGCCGAACGAACTGCAAAGTGAAAAACGAAACCTTGATAGCAGTCCAATGAAGAAAAGTTACCAAAGAGTTCACCTGCTACATAATGCAATAATCATATACCAAATATCGCAGAAAAGCAGAACTAGCAACCATTTTCAATTTCATTCTGAACATACCGTAACTATCAGAGTGAACATACTGACTGCTAACGCTGCCCGTGAATATTTATAAATATCCGAAACTGTAAACGCCATACTACAGGCTGTTTTTTAAACATTCGCCAGGTGTTTGGTACACTCAAGTCTTATTTATGAAGACGCAACATAGACTACCCATCAAAAAGACTTCACAGATCCGGCAAAGGAATATACTAACCCTTGGAAATAAAGACATCATGCTCCAGTGAGATAAGGGCTGTTAATGTATACGTCTAACATTCTATTTTACGATTGGAAAATCTAAAACTGTACGATGTTACCTACGAACGTGAGCGTGGGTAAGATACATGTATATATATTATATATATATATATATATATATATATATATATATATATATATATATATATATATATATATTTATTTATACATATATATATATATATATATATATATATATATATATATATATATATATATATATATATATATATATATATACATATATATATATATATATTATATTTATACATATGTTTATATATATGCATATATACATATATATATATATATATATATATATATATATATATATATATATATATATATATATATATATATATATATATATATATATATATATATATATATATATATATATATATATATATATATATATATATTATATTATATTTATACATATATGTTTTATAAAGATGTATTTATATATATATTTATAGTTATCATAGTCATATATATATATATATATATATATATATATATATATTATATATATATATATATATATATATATATATATATATATATATAAAAAATATATATGTATATATATATATATATAATATATATATATATATATATATATATATATGAGTATATACATATGAGTTGACTAAGTACCAAGTGCGTATTTAAATTTAGAAACGACAGGCAAAAGTCTGGTACCTCTTTATATGCAAAATTCACTGATATTTCTGCACTGTTCAGTTGCGAAAGAAATGCCTTTACGTTTTCAGTTGGAGTCAATATGCAAAAGATGGCGTTAATATGAGTCGCAATCAAAATTTCACCAGCTCTAAAATATTATTAGCGGGCACAGGTAAATCTAAACTATCTGAAACTTCTGCTAACTGAAGAAACATCATCAAAGCTAACTAGTTTTCAATGAAAATCAACATTTATGCAATTCGACTTTTGTATCTGATCAGCATCATTAAACGCGAAAGATTTTTGAAGTAGTCATTTTGATTATTTGTTAGCGACTGGTATAAAAGAGCTATCATTTACAAAGAATCTGTTTTCAACGAGACAAGATAATCAAAATTAACCTCTTTATTGAGTCTTTCCTCTCTAGAACTCTCTAGTAATATCCACAGAAAGAATCGAATATGGTCAGTAAAAACTTACATGCAACAGTGGATTTTACATCAGTTTTAAGCAGTATTTGGATAAAACACTTAAAACCAATGGGTAGTGTTGAAGTTACCTTGTAAAACCTGAAACATTTCTTTTAAATAGCACGCACATCCTTCATTAACTTACTGACGTCATATCAGTCTTTTGATATTAAGTGAATAAACTCAGCTCATCACAATAATTAACACGTAAAAAATGCATGCGCAAAATAAAAAATGCATGTGTATAATGCTGTATGAAACTCTCAGCCATGGCCCATCAAACTCTCAGCCGCAGCCCATGAAACTTTCAGCCACGGCCCGGTGGTGACCTGTGTTGTTGGCACTATATCGGTGACAGACGCACGATCATGGCTAACTTTAACCTTAAATAAAATAAATGCTACTCAGGCAAGAGGGCTGCAATTTAGTATATTTTGATGATTGGAGGGTGGGTGATAACCATACCAATTTGCAGCCCTCTAGCCTCAGTAGTTTTCAAGATCTGAGGGCGGACAGAAGAAGTGCGGGCGGACGGACAAATAGCCATCTCAATAGTTTTCTTTTACAGAAAACTAAAAATTTTGAGGATTGATAATTTGCAACGACTTCCGAACTAACCTCAAATGAAACTTTGGAAAAAAAATGGAACTTTATTTCTGAGAAATGAAAGAATTATCGTTTTAACTAGCAAATAGTAATTGAAAGCTTCTTCATATGACGAAGACAAATTACTCAGGGTCTAAAGGAAACTATCACGCAAAATCAGAAGATGCGTTCCAAAATAGCAACGAGGATAATTCAAATAATTAATGCAATCACTGGAAACTCACATTTTTTTTAAAGAAAACTTCTTTGGAAAAATAAGAAAAAACTCAGAAATTCTAACAAAATAGCCACTTCACAGCTTAGTGGTAAAACTTTCTTAGCGCAGTAAAAGCCATTTTCACAGTTACCTTTGTAATCAGGGACGCTACAATATAAGGGTGTTCAGTTCCGGCGTTATTCGCAGCCTTCTGCGCCAGCTATCACTATGAAGCTTTTAACAGCAGTGACAATTCCGAGCTAATGAACAGACAAATTTTCCCATTGAACAGTGAGCATTTTCCCATTAAGGTTGGTGCGTTTCTTGGAAATAATTAATAGGACTGCACGCCAGCCGACAATCTACCTGAAGAATGCTGATGAGGGCAGGAGAGACAAAAGCAGGAATTGGACACCTTTTTGCTTCTTCGGGAATATTTGTGAATTCCAGTGGTATGACTGTTGGTGTTCCACCCTGAGGAACTTCATACAAATTGCGAATTCGAGAAAAAAAAAAAACACTCCAAGCATCAAGTTTAGACTTCTGCGAATCTCCAGCTAATCTTATTAGTCTTTCAGAACGGGTTATTTCCTAAGCTTTATTTTTCTTGCGGGATTCTTTAACCTTTCTGCCTTTTATATAATTAGATGATACAAGGAATCAGATGAGTCTTAAATATACATCTAAAAATAATGATTTTGTTACTATGTTAATACTAAAGTCATTTTGCTTTGGAAGCCTGTTATTAAAATATACAAATAGGAGGAAATGCACAAACGCTTATCCCGCCTGAAATAAAGATAAGTTTCTGACCTGAGAACACTGCAAAAGGAATAATGCCTATTCGTTCAAATCTCTCGCCCCCGAGATAATGCCAGATATTTACAGCAAGCATTACATCGCCTTTAACGACCATTTTGCTTCAGGTGAATAAAAGGATTGGAAGGCTGCATATTTACAATGGGCCTCCCGTTTTCTTCGGTGAGATTATCGATGTGTGCGATTAAGAGCTACCATTTATCATTTATATGCGATTAAGAGCTACCATTTATCATTTTATTTATTAAGAGACATTTAAACCCATTTATTATTTATATGCGATTAAGAGCTACCATTTATCATTTAAATGGTAGTGATTTAAAATTCACATGCGATTAAGAGTACCATTTATCATTTATATGCGATTAAGAGCTACCAATTTATCATTTAAATGCGATTAAATAATTTCAAAACGGGTAGTGTGAGAGGTAATGGAAATAATCAACACAGTTACATATGTAACTGAAATAGATTTTTCCCGTGTGGGTCGGTTGGTAGCACCATTGCCTCTCATTCGAAAGCCTTGTGTTCGATCCCAATGTGAGACAGAAATGTAAAGAGGCTATTCGAAAGACTTCAGTCAACCGAACGCGTGCATATATCTTTTTTGATATACATACAAACTCATCTACGGAACTGGTATGTGTTGAAGCAAATGTACTTGAGAAATCTATGCCAGAAGAGAGGTAGTGAACACAGATTATGCTGTTCTATGCACACGAAGTCTTTAAGTTGATAAAGATAAAGAAACATATGCAAGTCTTTCATTTCGCTTACTACGCATTGCCCTTTTCTGAAGCTAGAGAGATAGAGGTGAAGTGTAGACCGGGAGATATGAAGTGAGTAAAAAAAAAAAATGTGGGATGAAGATGAGGGCAGGCCTATATTAGCAAGCCTAACAGATAGATGAAGATAGATACCCTCGCATGTGCCCTCGCCAAGAAGTAAAATCATTTATAACCAGAAGGAGGTAAGCTAGGAAAATGAGGAGGAGGAGGAGGAGGAGGAGGAGGAGGATCTAAAGTCCAATTCACGACGATGAAAAGGCCATCCATGTACTAATATAATGAGGTCACAATTATGAATGAAAATGTTTGTAAAAAAATTAACATAATAAATAGAAACTACTCTTAAACATTTTAACATATAAGCCGATCAGCTATATTAATTATAGAATCTATAAAAACTTGAAAACTGAACATCAAAAGGCCATTAACAGTACTTGAGTAAAAATGCCGACGGCTCAGACAGAAATCAAAATATATTAAAACGCTGCAGGAACGCATACTGACACACACACACACACACACACACACACAGAGAGAGAGAGAGAGAGAGAGAGAGAGAGAGAGAGAGAGAGAGAGAGATTGGAAAGGGGGAAATCGTAAAATGTTCTCATTTGTGGCTATATTCATTTCTGTCTGAGCCTTGGGCATTTTATAATGAAGTGAAGAACAAATTTACAGAATAAGTATGAACACTTTACAAATATTACTTAAATGCACTGTAATAAAAACGTTGAAAACGATACCCAAACGATCTAAATCTTGTAAAAGCAGTGATGGCTTAAGGCTAAAAAAAAAAAAAAAAAAATAACGTTTAAATGTCTATCAGGGGAAAATTCATCTGAACTTGCTTTTACCCAGATTTA
>NC_089791.1:252451-257451 GCF_040412425.1 Macrobrachium rosenbergii
ATTTTGAACCTGGGAGAGGTAGTGAATTCTGGTTCGTGTTAGTTTGAACCAGAAGTCGGGGGTTATAAGAGATGCTCAAGATTTAATCTTTTGCCATGGGCAGTAAACTGGCTTTGCACCGTTTTCTTTGGTACAGGAGAGTGACCTGGAAGAACATCAGCCGTTTTCTTTGATATAGGAGCGTGACTGGGTCAGGACATCGCCACCCCCCCCACCCCTGTCCAGAAGCAATAAAAGGTCAGGGCGAGGAAAGCTCCCTCTCACACACAGTAGCTAGTTTAAGCCGAGAGGTCACGAGTGCAGACCTGGCCTCCCCGCCCTTCGTTCGCTCGCCGCCACGTGGAAGTTAACTGCCCTTTGCTCCGTACCCCGACCCACGTGGCCATCAAAGACTGCAAGTGGGGATTGCAAGTCCCAAACGCGAGCGGATACCCAACTGCGGCCTTTTCATCATCCCAAGGGCGCCCTTTTCCGCCCCAATCTACGACTTGAAGCAGAACCTTGGCGAGGGAGGCCCTTTTGTCGACGCACACGTGGACCTTGGTAGAAGACGCCGCTGGACGCCGCCGTCAGCCTCACGCCCCTACAATGTGGTAAAGTACCCAGAACGAGTTGCTAGTCACGTTACTTCGCCCTTGTGCATTTATTAAACTTCTGGGCCTATGACTTGGTATTCCCTGATGCTTCTTGGTTCAATCCCGGCCCACGTGTTCACTGCCTCCTTCCTCTGAGTCACAAGTAACGCCTCGGGGAAGTTCTTGGCGCCCTCAGCGCACAACCGAGTAATTCATTCCCGAATTCCAGCATTAGATTTGTAACCTGGGTCCTAATATCGTTTCAGAAGGACGATCGTAGCAGAATTCTCCTTGGTCCGTGTTCCTGGCATTCCTAAGCTCCCCCTTCGGGAGGACTTCCTGCAGCAGCAATTTAACGTGTTTCAGTTCATTTCCCTTTGATCTTGTGGGTTATGAAAATATACTATTTTTGTATCCACGTGTTTCACGCACTTCTCTTTGAGAAAGAGCCCTCCGCTCCTTGTATCACTCCTATTAGTTTGTGTTTTATATGTCCTGGGTATCTTGCAAGGCCATTTTAGAGTAAATAATAAATGTGGAGTCATAAGAGCCATCTGCACCAGGAAACATAAAAATGGCGACCTGACCAGTGATTCTCGTAATGATTGCATTCCCCCCTCTTCCCCTTTGTTGTTTGTGTTGCAATTTGTGAAATCAGCAATTAGCTCAGCTAAGCTGGATACGAGACAGATTACGAGCCTTAGAAAAGCCAGCGCAACAGGCCAAGGAAATTCTGCGTAAGTAAACTGTGTTTATTTAGCGTAGGACACTTTGGCAAACGTGACTAACCCTAGAATTTTCTTTTATAGTAGGGCGCATGTCAGAGGAAATCGAGAGAGGATCGCCGAGATTTAGCTTTGGAAGCCTTTGCACGCGGCTTGCATGCCATTCAATTAGGTTATTTAGGTGCTAACCCATTAAAGGAATAGGAGCGAAAGCGTATATTATACTAGGTTAACGCCAAGGACGTAAAAAGGTCAACAACCGTTGTCTCGTTCCGGGAAATCCCGGGCTTTGTTTACTTCGTTCATTCATTCGGCGCAGACGGCCTATAAGATAAACACACCGGCAGGAGAAACGACCTTGACCGGCATTCGTAGCCCAGTTAGGAATGTGAAAAAATTTGTTTGTTTGATTTTCTTCGCTCTACCAAATTGTTTTGCATTATTGGGGGTCTGACATTATATATTGTTCTGTTTTTTTTGTGTTTTGTTTTGTGCTTTCACTACGGCTGTGTGTGTTGCCTATCTGTTGTGAATTTGGGATTGCCACCCACCTAATTGGCCATAAGACAGTAAAACTATCGCTCTCGCTAATCAGACTTCGTCTGTGCGGAAATTCTAGGGAGCCTATATATTCTATTCTTGTCCCTATTAACCCGTTTGTCGGTACTTTGGTGAGACCAATTCATTTTCAATCCAGTTCCCAGATAAGCCCGCCTCGTCGGTAAGTCGGGAGACCCATATATATTCCAATCTTGTCCCCAAATAAACCCGTTTGTCGGTACTTTGGTGAGACCAATTCATTTTCAATTCAGTCCCCAGATAAGCCCGCCTCGTCGGTAATTCGGGAGACCCATATATATCCAAATCTAGTCCCCAAATAAGCCCGTTTCGTCGGTAATTAGGGAGACCTATACATTCCTGTCTTGTCCCCAAGTCAGCCCGTTTGTCGATACCTTGGGAGACCAATCATTTGTTAATCATCGTCCCCAACCAAACCCGTTTTGTCGTTACCTTGGGAGACCAATCATTGCTAATCATCGTCCCCAACTAAAACCCGTTTTGTCGGTACCTTGGGAGACCAATCATTGCTAATCATCGTCCCCAACCAAACCGGTTTTGTCGTTACCTTGGGAGACCAATCATTGCTAATCATCGTCCCCAACCAAACCGGTTTTGTCGTTACCTTGGGAGACCAATCATTGCTAATCATCGTCCCCAACCAAACCCGTTTTGTCGGTACCTTGGGAGACCAATCATTGCTAATCATCGTCCCCAACCAAACCCGTTTTGTCGTTACCTTGGGAGACCAATCATTGCTAATCATCGTCCCCAACCAAACCCGTTTTGTCGTTACCTTGGGAGACCAATCATTGCTAATCATCGTCCCCAACCAAACCCGCTAAGTCGGTACCTTGGGAGACCAATCATTGCTAATCATCGTCCCCAACCAAACCGGTTTTGTCGTTACCTTGGGAGACCAATCATTGCTAATCATCGTCCCCAACCAAACCCGTTTTGTCGTTACCTTGGGAGACCAATCATTGCTAATCATCGTCCCCAACCAAACCCGCTAAGTCGGTACCTTGGGAGACCAATCATTTGTTAATCATCGTCGCCCAACCAGCCCGCTCCGTTGGTAAATCGGGAGACCAATCATTTGCTAATCATCGTCCCCAACCAAACCCGTTTTGTCGGTACCTTGGGAGACCAATCACTTGTTAATCATCGTTCCCCAATCATACCCGTTTGTCGATACCTTGGGAGACCAAATATTCGTTCATTATCGTCCCCAATAAGCCCGTTTTGTCGGTAACTTGGGAGACCGGAAAATTCCCCTTCCTAATTCCCCGCCGTAGCCCGCTGTGCCTGGGCGGGAGATCATTCCTACGTCCTTTGGGGAAAAATTCCAAAATTCCCACAGCTCTGGGAAATTAATTCTGTGTGTTACTAGCGTCCTCTCCCACCTGCAAAATGTCGACACGGTCTCAGCAGAGCGAGGATTTCAAGTTCTTCATGTCCTCAGGGAAGGAACTCGGCCTTTCCGGGAGAGAACTAAGAGACTGGGTCCAGGAGAGGATGTCAAGGCCTTCCGCTATCTTCTGCCTTTCCTTTGGAATTTCTATCCCTCACCCTTCTCTATCGATCTTTCCTTTACACTTTCCCTTACCACCGCAAGCGGCAGTTAACATATGGGATATCATCCCCTTTAAAAATGCATTAATCATTTTGAAGCAGTAAGAGAGACAGAGTGGGAAGTGGCACGCCCTTACGCCCGTCCTTTGGCACAAGGCAGGCGTGTCAACTCTTCCTGAAGGGGTCGCGCCCTTTGGGTTTCCTTTCCCAGCTCTTGGGCTGAGAGTTAGCTCTGACCGTCGTCTATTGGCGACGGACGTTAGATTAAATAAATAAACAATAAATACCTCACTCTGTTATCCTTCGTTTTCTGCGTATATTATTTACTCTTGCATTTAATCTTTTCCTCTATTTGTTAACGAATCTCAAGTCACAAGACTCCTCCCCTTACGAGTTTTACCGTTGCCCTTTAATCCCCGGGGTGTGGCCCGCCCCTTAGTAAGAAGTCACGTCCTTCGTTTGTTATTCTGTGTAGTTTCCTTTTTTTATGTTTTATTGAGTTATCCTTGTAGAGAATGTTACCCTGTCCATTTTCCCCTTCATTTGTTTATCCTCCCATTCATACTTCCAGCGAGTAGCCTATTTATAACTTACACCCGAGTTGTAGGCCGCAGACGTAAAAATTTAGCGTGGTTTAATTTAGCGAATTAAAACCCGCGAATAATCTCTTTGCCTCGCCGCTGTCAGAATACTGTCACTTCATTTTAGCGTTCGCGGGAGGTGTTAGCTATTCTCGTCGAGCTTATGAACAATTGTATTTCGATTGAAAGGGAGAATTGAGTTTTGTTATTACAATTTCTGGTAAAGGGGATATTATTTAAAACCAACGGTGTATTGTCACTTATACAATCCTCTTCAAGGCACAACTAATCGCATGCATGTAATTCCAGGATAGCATTAAGAAGTTGGTTGTTTTACATTTGTTTTCCTTTTACCTACTGCCTTGTATGTTTTATTTTTTTTTTTTTTGTTATTTTGTAACTTTGAAGTGTTCTCTGTTTATTTTCTTTGAGTGCCTTATTACCACAGTAAAGTAAAGCGAGTAAAGAATGGGTAGAATCAGTACTTACGAAGTATTTCAGCAAAAATTAATTTGCAAGTAAGGGCACCTTTTTTCTAAATTGCACTCTGCGCTTAAAGTAAACCTCCAGTTTGTTATTGACTGGTGTGGCAGCAGAGTTTTGCAAATAAAGTAAAGTAACAGTTGTAGCAAAGCAGAAGATAGAGTTAAGTCGAACGTTTTCTTCGCTCAATTTTGCTGTTATTGATATTCGCACCCGCTTATAGGTGTGAATATCATCTTGCCAGGGGAGCTGTAAAGATTAGCGCCAAAATACGCTATGAAAGCGCCCGCCTTTCTGCTTTGCTCGGCCGATAGATAGGCCTCTGTCTATTTTGAACCTGGGAGAGGTAGTGAATTCTGGTTCGTGGTATTTTGAACCAGAAGTCGGGGGTTATAAGAGATGCTCAAGATTTAATCTTTTGCCATGGGCAGTAAACTGGCTTTGCACCGTTTTCTTTGGTACAGGAGAGTGACCTGGAAGAACATCAGCCGTTTTCTTTGATA
>NC_089791.1:262451-314951 GCF_040412425.1 Macrobrachium rosenbergii
AAACTTCGCTATTAACTATTTGAATTTAAATGTACTCATATACACACATTATATATATATATATATATATATATATATATATATATATATATATATATATATATATATATATATATATATATATATATATATATATATATATGTGTGTATATATATATATAATATATGTGTATGTGTGTATATATATATGTATATATATACACACAAATATTGAATAGAAAATACAATTTAGGCCGAAGACCAAGCGCTGGGACCTATGAGGTCATTCAGCGCTGAAACGAAAACTGAAAGTACGAGGTTACAAAGGTGTAACAGGAGGAAAACTTCGTCTCTCCACTATGAAATAACTGTTAGAAGAGAGTGGAAAGTAAGATAGAAGAGAAAGAATAAGGAGGGAGGTACAGTAAAAGTAATGAAAGGGGTTCCAGCTAGGGGTCGATGGGACGCCGTGCACACATACAATGTGTGTGTGTGTGTATCCTACACATGTCACAGTCAAGTACATTTGTTATTACGTGGCTGTGTTTTCTCCAAATATCCCAGTCGCTGAATGGCCATTATTCTAACTAGTTCTATGTACTATTTCGCCTTAAGTTTGCTGTCAACCGTGAACACTTGACATTTTCAAAGGAACAAAATGTTCACAATCAGTGATTAAGAAAGAACACACCTTACGAACGAGACCGCCTTAAGCAAAATAATACAGGATGACAACAGGATAAACTTGATACCTGCAAAATACGTAACAATGTTGAAAACCTGCTGGGAGATTTCATGTACACTATGTGGTTGCCAGTTCAGATGACATTTTTCTGTTGTCCATGGCCCGTGTATCTGCGACGTTAGTTTATATAGCCTCAAAAAATACCATATTCACCATGCTCACTTTCGGTAAAGCACGTGTCCCAAAAATAATCTACACGTACCCTGTAAGTAACGTCATGAAAATGTGCAAAACAGTTTATGAAGGGTTTTCAATGTCGAGTGAATACAAGGGAGTATTTGTCCAAGTTCCAACAGCAAGGAATTTCCACGACATTCTTCATAAATGAGGTTAAAACAAAAAGTGTTCAACAAATTTATCGATTCTTAACCATTATTCGCTTCACAGAGTAACAAATGCTCTCTGTGTCAGGTATCTCGTGATATCATACAGTATTAAGAACATAAGGTACATACATACATACATAGAGCATACATACATACATACATACAGGTAAGTATTAAGAACATAATTATATACATAAACATACATACATACATACAGATGTAAAGAACATTTTCCAAATACGCGGGTGTCACGAGACAGGCTCGGAGGTCGTCCCAAACAACAGGCATTAAACGCAAGCACTTGCAATCCGCGCGAATTCCGCGGGGGAAAATTTACATCGCATTGTTGGATCACCGGTTAATTGCAGGAGATAAATTACGAAGAGGCTGCACTAAATGAGCAGTAAATGTAGAGCAAAGTAGATTTTTATTGACTGCAAAGAATATACAATATTTTGAGAACCACCTTATATAACTGCATACTCTGCAGTCCAAAAGACACGTTCTCCTATAATAAATGAACAGAGATGCTATTATCTACATATACAATTTTAAAACATTGAGGGAGAGAGAGATATGATATCTATTTCTCAAAATGAAAAATTTTAGCAGAAATGGGAACGAATAACAAGTAAATAATGTCTTTCTGGTGGAATTTCCTCGACGCACTCGACTTTAAGAGAATGAGACATCAGGCGAAGTCTGGTGAACGACGACTGTCGCTTATAATCTTCAACAAATATTCTATCTATCTGCATACACTGGATGAACCGCAAGCGATGGATTTAAGGTTTTGTCAAGGCCACTAATGCTATTTCTAAAATCCAGTGGGATTTTATCTTTCATTGCATTTGTGGTCTGTATTGGCTTGATGACATAGTTGATACACTATACTAAAGGGCTCTTCTGGATGAGCTTTGAGTTCAAGAAAGCGCACATTCTGCCAGAGAGAGGAGAGAGAGAGAGAGAAAAAAAGAGAAAAACTTTAAAACCACAGCCCGGTGGTGGCTACAGTATATAATCAAGGCTACTGAAAATAGACCTATCTTTGGTGGTCTCGGTATAAGTTGCCAGAGACACGAAACTTTTAACCACAGGCCGGTGGTGGCCTAGTTGCCAGAAAATACGATTATGGATAACTTTAACCTTAAATTAAATAAAAACTACTGAGGCTAGAGGGCTGCAATTTGGTATGATTGATGATTGGAGGGTTGATGATCAACATACCAATCTGCAGCCCTCTAGCCTCAGTAGTTTTTAAGATCTGGGGGCAGACAGAAAAAGTGCGGACGGACAGACAAAGCCAACACAATAGTTTTCTTTTACAGAAAACTAAAAGAAAATATCACAAAGTACAACTGAAACTGTTCAAGGCTAAAACTGAAGTTTGTCGTCATCCAAAGAGGAACAAATGCCTTCACTTGATCTCAGGTCATTAAATAAAATCTTTAATTACCGTGAAGGAACTTGGAAGACTGTCAAGTGCAAATACAACCTTTTCCTTTTCGGTTAAAAAAAAAAAAAAAAAAAAAAGAAAAAAACCATAACCAAACTCGGTGATGAATTACCACAGAACGACGGAATCCGATAGTTCGGAGGGAAAATCCAATATAGAATTAATAAGAGCAGTACATTTAATAATTCCATCAGGCATCTCATCTAAGCATCTTCGAACAGTAAAGCATCTGTCATAGCTCTCCACAATTACACAAAATTTAAATAAAATTATCTTGATTCGACGAATGTCCTCCAATAGCTGTGAGAATAATCAAGATGTATAGATCCACATAAAAGACGAGAGAGAGAGAGAGAGAGAGAGAGAGAGAGAGAGAGAGAGAGAAAGTAACAAGAGAGAGAGAGAGAGAGATGCTATAATTTTTTAGTACTGGCAAAAAAGTGGTAAGAACTATCAAGTCGCATAAGTGATAATCCCATTTCCTAATGCAAACCATTTAGTTTTCATAGGTTTTCCTTTGTATTCCCCCCAACCCTTCCACAGGAAATAAAACAATGATCCTCGTTTAAAGTTGTTAACATTCACCTCAATGTATTATTTTCATTTTACATTAAGACATCGTTCCATATGCAATTATAGATAGAAATCCTACATGCGTAAAAGAATTCACATACGTAATTGAACGTAGACATACACACAGACACAGATACTACATGTTTACAGAGAGTAGACGAAAAGGGTGGTAGGAAAAATATTTACTTGCATGAAATTGTTGAGAGAGAGAGAGAGAGAGACAGAGAGAGAGAGAGAGACAGAGAGAGAGAACAAAACTGCATAGGTAAATACCAACATGATCCGCAGCTATTTCTCTGCTTGTGAAACAGTGATACCCTAGGAGCCAATGCTACCCCGTGACAAGTACCTGGAGGAGTGTGTGAGGCGGGGGGGAGGAGGGGAGGAGGGGAGGTGGTAGAGGGAAGGGGTCGAAGGTGGTGACTGAAGCCAAAATGAATGCCAAAGTGTTGGCCGTTTTGCTTTGGCGCACCAGACGTTTGTTTCTTTGTTTAACATAACCTTTTAACTTTTTTTTCTTGTAATGTTAATGCTACTTCGTTATCTGGCATATCTACCACCTGATATAATTTTTATCCCATCTCTTTCATCTACTTCAAAAGTTACAAATTTAAGGACAACAATTAAAATTAATCATCTTACAAAACTGGTAACTGTGGTGTAGAATTAATGAAAAGTCTAAATGACATGAGTTGAACAGTTGATGAAAAACAGTACAAGACAAAAATGAGTACGTCCCTATGCTGCTTCAAGTAGAATAAAACAATAAAAATTATTTAGCAGAAGGATAGTTTTTTAGGTAGAGTTTTTTTCACATTTCTGATAAAAAAGTAAAAGATCTCTGTATTGAATTTACGTTTATGTAACCGGGTTTGCCTTTATTTTCAGCAATATGTAATTTAGATGGGGCAGTATCTCGAAGATTCTAGTGGTTCATACGCTTAATAATATTTTTAGTTAAAAATAAGGTTGCTAGCATGTTAATATTATTTTTTCGGTGCGGGATTGAGAATCTGAATATGGGAGAATGACAAAAGTCAAGATACAGAAGGTAGCTTTATAGGACACAAGTTTATTGACTATGATTCCCATTTAAAGCACTTTGATGTTACATCGAGAGTCAATAAACTAAAAATCAATCACCGAACTAGTTTTTGACTAGTTCATATTCTAGTAACGATTTGTATTAAGCCCTAGTCTTCTGGGGTCACCCTAAATATGCAAGATTAGATATAAGGCAACTTTAAATTGTCTGTAATTGCTTCATTTTTAAAAGCTTGCGCCTGGCTTTTTAAATGCATTGTACAATAAGGTGATATGATTGGTAGGTGTACATGGAATATGAGTTTACCTGCAAAAAACAAAATAGGTATCCCAACACTCAGTGCAGGAAACACCAGCCATAACATGCAAAAGCTACTCAATTACCGGTTCAGACGAACCCTGACCCCTTGAGATTTTATCCGTGGAATTTATCTTTTAAGAAATTTGAATAATTATTGAAACGTCTTGTTAAAACAAACAAAATGGTACAATTTAAATTAATTTAGTGCACAACAACTCAAGAATGAAAGAACATTCCCAAGGGGTCAGGTTGCACATCTAATCTACAAAAAAAAAAGACTCGTTTCAGCAATACAACACCACAGCCTTTCTCTATGCATGAACCTTTAAAAAAAATCTCTCTCTCTCTCTCTCTCTCTCTCTCTCTCTCTCTCTCTCTCTCTCTCTCTCTCTCTCTCTCTCTCTCCCCAGGTAAATGAAACGTTGATGTGTAATTGGAGTTTCGCTCGATACCTTTATAAAGCTAAAATTCTTTGAAGCTGCTTTAAATGTCTAATACGAGGCAGTACACAATATACAAATAACAAACTCTTAAAGTATTTGAACTTGCGAATGACAAACTTTCATCTGTAAAAATTTCCTCAGTATTTAGATTCTCCTACATGGCGTTTTTCCTCGCCTTCCACTCACTATGCTCCAGTGATCAATGAATAATGAAAAAAACAGAAATTTGCTCCAGAATGAACTACGGATGGACATTCACATTTCCAAAAAGAGTCATGGCAAAAAAAAATCGCATTTCCCATTATCTTGCTCGCATAGTTGTGCATTCAGGTGTCTTTGTAAACCGGAAAAAGGCGATGAAATCTTTGTATTCGAGTATCTGTTCAAGGTGAAATGATTTATATGAATCTTTCCAGACGACTCATACATATCACGAGAAATTTATAAAGATTAATTGAAATTACCCGAAAATGTTATCGAGTTTTTTTTATCCTTCTTAAGGATTTTGCAATGTCTTCAATCACGTAACAATCGCATTAGAAACGGCATGTTATCTAAGAGAAAACTAGGGGCAAATCTGAACATTCTCGTTCAAAGATATGGGAAAAAATGTATTCTTTTGTTTTTCTCTCAGAAAATAATCATTGTTACGTATGATTGCAATGAACAAAAATCAAAAATAAATTATATATTCCCGTGGATTATAAACCACGTAAGATGTCGAAATTAATATTTCCTAAGCAAAAATGATACAACGCAATTGATAATTTAGCACGATTTGAAACCTGAGTACGTAAAGATACAAGACTGAATCGGCAAATATAAGCCCATTGGCAGTCACGAGATTCACACCCATAAAAATTAGGCAATGCACTAAATCGTCACTCTTGGCACCGGCTGTCTAAAAACCTTTCCGCCTGGCTACCTTCTTGACAGCTTCTTCAACGATATCATAACAAAAACTGATATGAGAACACCACTCATGGGGTCGTTGGGTAGAGAGAGAGAGAGAGAGAGAGAGAGAGAGAGAGAGAGAGAGAGAGAGAGAGAGAGAGAGAATTCGATTACAGTGGTTTTCAAGTGTTTCTATCACCGACTTCACTTTCTCTTCTACCCAACATATTTATAATTCTAAGGGGAAATCACTTTTGTTCCGTGGCACGTTCCTTTCTTTACTAAAGCTCTTCTATAAGTTGATTTTCATGAGATGGTACAAAGATAAATGTAAAATCAGACTCCATCATTTATTATATAACAGCCTATCATCCAGGAAACCCTGTCATGAATTATAAAGTAGTTAACGGATACAATAAAATCCACCATTTTGGGTGATTAAGTGAGCAAACAGTCAAGGTTCTGCAAGGCGTTGCTGTCAGCAGCTGTTGCTGTAGTATATTGACCCTTATTCAGCACTCACACAGAATACCGCAACATTGATGTTTCTAATTAGCGAACGCTTGCAAGTACTCAAAACAGCTGCTTTGTTCTACGTATCAGTTAAATTATGGAAATCCAAACGTATCTAGAAATGTTCCCCTGATACAAAGTTCTGCAAAGCACAAGTCAACCGATTTCCAGTATGGGATAAAAGCAAAAGCATTAACTGCCAGTTAGGAAGAGGTTCAGTTGGTCACAGAAAGAGGAAAGAAATTATCCAGTTTATCACTGGCAAAAAATTATCAAAAATGATTCTAAAACTGCACAAGACTTATTTCAAAACTGGAGTCAAGAATTTTCCCAGAATAAAAGTAGACGTCAAACATCGACAGCAAAAACTAGAAGGAAAAGAACTACAATGGCCTATTTGAAAGAATGAACGTAAATGAGAAAGGTATCGGGGAATAAAATTCAACAAAAACAACTGAAAAAAAAAAAAACGAATGGACTGTCAAAACGGAAACAAGAAAAAACTATGTGAACGGGGATTTTTTAACGGTTTTATGTTTCGTGCCTTTTTTATCTTTTGTTGCTAAAAATAGACAAAACAAGGAAAAAAGAGGGAAGTGAAGAACCTGAGAACAACTTAAATTTTATGATTTTACCTGAGTTGAAAAACATTCTTGGTCTGAGACAAAAGGGAAAGAGAAGTTTAACGTGATATAAAGTTGAATGGATTAGTTTTCGAGTTTTTTCGCAATTAATAATAAACTTACTGAAATTTATATTGGAAATCAGATAAAAATTACCAGATAATCGATAATTTTATTTCTAGAATGTGTTCCTGACCTATGAAAAAGTAATGAACTTCAGTCTTTTGTCTGCTCAATCCGGAAAGTGTAATAATCTACGGTCCCCACCAGACTTTATCAAGAAACAAACGTTTCTGTTTGCAGGAGTTCGTTAATTAAGAAGGGTGAGGAGGTACGAACACAACCAAGTGAAAACAAGGAAATGTTTATGAATCAGTTATTAAATTTTACTATGGAAAACATAGTGTGCAATTATGGGAGAAGAATTACAGCAAAAACGGAAATTAATACACTGCAAGGGTATCTATCCCTTAACGAGGAAATTCATTAAGTTGAAGAGTGAAATGGAAAGTTCTAATAATGATATCAAAGGCCAGATTCTGTTAGTGAGCAGTCTGAGAAAGTGTTATTGACTAGTCAGAGATTAGATTAATTTCAAAAATTAATCATTATTAAAAGTCAGACTTAAACCCTCGTTGTTAAAGCAGAATGCTACAAGCCAAAGGACCCCAAACAGAGAAGAAAATTCAGGAAGAATAAACTGAGAGAATACATTCTGCACTCACTATAGTGCCCATCAGCAATCAATCTTTGCAATCTATAGCTATGAAATTCAAAACTAACAACAAGTAATGTTTGCTTCCCATATGTTTATGTTTGGAAGCAAGGGTCTCAATGATTGCAACAATGAAAGTCAACGATTACAACTCAGAGTCAACAAACTTACTGATTTCATAACCAGAATCTTGAAACTGAAAGAAGAGCATTTCAAACATCCAGTTCTTTGAGAAAGCCGAACTGCAAAGAATGGAAGACATGATTACCTTCAGCACAGGCATTTAGATGATAAATAAGCATGTAACGTTTTGGACATAACACGGTAAGAGGAAAAAATTCAAAACAACCAGACCGTATAAATGCAGTTTTCATTGAAGCTACGAGTACAGCTTCAGAAAAGAATATTCCAAACCCTAAAATGTTTTTTGTCAATTCCAGTGAAACAAGATGTTTCAAATAATGATAACTAACTAATTTTAACAAAATATTAATTTTTACCTAGTGACACCAGCCTGCACTGTTTACTTTTTATCTTCATCTACCACGCAAAGCCACAATATACAGTAGTTCAAGTAAATTTGCATGCAGTTCTAATCAACTAATCAGTAATGTCAACCTGAAATATTTGGCGTATGCGTACAGCAAAATAAAGGAAACTATATTCACGCCATACTTTAAAACACATAACTAATTAGCTGCAGATAAAAATGCTCTGCTTCCTGTAAGAATGGAAGATAATAGGCTTTTAGGTATCAAATTAGTGTCATCCATAACATGTTGAAGCATACCCATTGAAGAAGAAATAATGAGTTCAAAATGGCGTCTAGATGAAAAACGATGCGAGGGACAGAAGAGAAATGACTCTGGAATGACGGAAGAGAGACTGGGGAAAAGGGGAGAGATGAAGAAGTGAAAATAAAAATGAAAGGGCAAAGGGATTCAGAGATGAAATGACTCTAGGTGACCAAAGAAACATCCGTGGCCCATAAATTAAGAGATGGGCGTAAAAGCCCTGGGTTTTCGGAAAAAATACAAAAGGAAAAGCAAAAGAAGAGAGAGGTTACAAGTAGCACTCTTTGAAAGGAAGATGACCACTAAGTAACCTTACGGAAGACAACCTCCGGAAGTGTCTCCTGTAGAGTGCATGATGACCTGACCGATATGGGGCAAGACTTTGACCCCGACAGGTCAGGTGCAAGAGACAATGGGTCTCTTGCACTGAGAAGTGACTGACATTGAGAGAACAAGAGGCTCTATGTCACGCCATTTTAAATAATTTGGAATCCATAAGGTTATTTAAACTAATGTTTTTTTAAATTTCAGCAGGTCTAAAATGTTACTGGAGAGTCACGCTAATGAGTCAGTTTCAAACAGTTTTCAAGAGATGGGCGTGATTTCAGTAAGGCTTTAATCATCTTCGTTACAAGGGAAAAATATATGAATTTGTTCATGCTTATAAATAGTATAGTGCAACATTTGTAAATGACGAGCCTTTCACTTATTATATATCTATCTATCTATCCTCCAATACACACACAAACAAACACATTATTCATTATTATTATTTTAGTAGATGAAACCTATTCAACATGGAACAAGCACACATGGGCCATTGACTTGAAATTCAAGCTCCCAAAGTATATTGGTTTCAACCTCCCACTATAGGCCCCACACTGCAGCAGTAACTGATCATGATACAAAGGCAGTGATTTTCATCGCCCTGGGGGAGACGCAGAACCCGCAACATCTGAGTGGCATGTCACGACACTAACCACTATACCAGCTATCTATCTATCTATCTATCTATCTATCTATCTATATATATATATATATATATATATATATATATATATATATATATATATATATATATATATATATATATATATATATATATATATATATATATATATATATATATGTACAGTTTGTTTATTTTTATTCATAGTCATTATATACTAGAAATAATCTAGTGCACAACTAAATATCTTTTTCAAAAAGAAAACAACTATTGATATAAAAACCAGGCAGCTATAAAGGTCCAGTTTATTGAGGACCAAAGAAGATTCATTGTGTGTTTTCGGTCTCACAACTAAAGAAAGAGCCGTCTAATTAAAATCGAAAATAAAAGCCAAGGAATGTAAACATTTCATTAAATGATAAGGTAGAACAAATACCTCAGACTTTTAAGAGAAAACAAGTTCTTGTTGTTCTTTTGGCAATTATTCACTACTTTGTTCTTCAAACATTTACCTCCTGGATTTCCTTGGTTTTTCACCTACATATGTATTCTAATTCAGAAAATATTGCACCAAAGGAGGCACAGTTGACACATCTTACGTGGATCATCCTACAGTATCCAAGCTAATGAACTGAAGCCCAATATGATGTAATCTGTCCCAAGTTTGTCCTGAAAGTGTACGCACTAGCTAAAATAATAATAATACAAAAATGCCCATATTTCCCGGCATATGTTGTAATAATGTAATATCGATTGGTGAATTCCTAAGCTCTGATGTTGATGAATCCTGGAGAACATTAAGGATTAGCAATTGACTTAATGGCAATCGCTCCTATGATCCTAACAACTACAATTACTCATGGTACAGCACCCTTAATTTTTAAAGAGAACTGAAAATCCAAATACTCGAATTCGATATCCCTATCAAAATCTTCCTAAACCTCTCCTAAATCCTAACCGACATATCCCAGTACGAAAAAGATCAGACCCGTTCGGTCCGATATACTAAATACCTCCCCAAAACAAAATCCTAAACAACAAACCCTGATTCTGTAACTCTATATTCAAAGATATTGCGTCAGACGACAAAACACATCATAACATAATAACACAATAACACACGGGTCAAATCTCGTATGAAATTAGCCCATGTCACAATTCCCAAAATCATATGAAAGAAAACCATTAACTCAAAGTAACCCATTACTATCGCCAAGTGCGAACGATGAAATCCCTAACCGCAGTTGCGATCCATATAAAAAACAAAAACTCAAACTCATATATCTACAAAACTCTACGGCATTCTGCACACAATTTACACCAAGTACCGCAGCTTACATCAGAAATCACAATGAACCCGAACTATTAAAGATTCGTAAAACTCTACGGAGTAACGTCCTCCTGAATTACAACAAACTACAAGTCATGCCCATTTACAACCCATTAACACCCGAAAGGAAAAAAAATGACCCGTAACTACCCATTACCATAACAACAATACAACCCAGGAATGCATCCATGCTAATACCCATTAACCCGTCTTTTTAATCTTAGAAATATGTGTCAAACGAGACACACCTGTGTTTTCATTCACAACAATAAATCTATTTCCCAATTTTGCTTCAGGTCTATACGGGATTATAGATACTTTCTTTATTCCCAGTAAAATTAGCAAGACCGTCTAAAGTCTTATTAATAAACTCCCTACCATTGTCTGTGATCAGACATTCAGGAACACCATATCGACAAATTATCCCCTTAAAGAACGCTATAGCAACTTCCTCAGCTGATTTGTATTTCAGTGGGAAAATCTCGACAAAGCGAGTCAACTCATCAACAACTACTAATAAATGTCTATAACCATAAGCGGACTCTGAGAAGTTACCCAGAATATCCATATGCACTCTCTGAAACGGCCTATGTGGTATGGGATATGAACCCAAACGACACGACACTGTCGTCGCTGGCTTATTCGCATTGCAAATAGCGCACTTCTTCACAAAGGCTTCTACTGCGGAAAACATATTTTTCCAAAAGAACTTTGACCTGACGTTTTCATACGTCTTGTCCACACCCAAATGAGGAGAACTAAATTTACAATGTACAATGTTTAGAACTTGTGGTACTAGACTCTCTGGCACGATGATTTGTGTAATCTCACCCATGCTTCGAGTACTTCGCAAGTTATACTTAACTTTCCTCACCAATAAATTATTCTCCAACTCTAGACCAGAAAAAGGCAACTTATACCCTTTCTTCGGTGAAACTCCCTAAGAAATGCCTTAGCATCTGACAACAATTTATCTTCATCTTGCTTTTGTTCGAGCAAGCCTATGTCCCAAGTGACATTTTCACCCGTAATATAACACACGGCGTTACTCTCACTATCACGAACAACAATCTCTCCCGAGACTGCCGACTCACTATTTCTCCCCGAAGTATGCACTGTAGAAACGTGTATGTCCTCTACATGCGATATCTCAGAACTACTAATATCAGAGACATTAGACACCAAATATTTACTCTCTTCTCCCACACAGGATTCGGTGTGTATTTCCTCATCCTCGACCGGAAAATATCTGCTCAATGCATCTGCAACTACATTATGCTTACCTTCAATGTATTTGAGGTTTGCATCAAAATCTCTCAATGTTAGGAACCACCGTGCTCTCTTGGGCGACAAATTTGGCTTATTAAAAAGCTCTAACAACGGTTGATGATCTGTAAAAATCTCAACTTTATTTCCCAACAACAACATCTTAAAATGAACAAGGCTAGAGACGACTGCGAAAGCCTCCTTGTCCACAACTGACATCAGCCTTTCGTTACTACCACGCGTTTTGAACTTTCTGCTATAAAAAGCAATTGGGTGTAATTTCCCTCAAATTTCTGCATCAAACACGCACCTATACCTTCCTGACTCGCGTCAGTCACTAAGGTGAACGGTTGACTAAAATCTGAAACTTCAAAACTGGTGGGTTCACCAAAGCGTTCTTAAGCTTCTCAAAAGCTAATTGTTGACTATCACCCCAAAACAAACTTAACGTCTTCCTGTAACAAATCCGTCAATGGAGACGCTATTGTAGAAAAATTCCCCACAAAACGGCGAAAGAAACCCGACATACCTAGGAACGAACGAATCTGTTTCCTGGTTTTGGGAACTGGAAAACTCACAATGGCTTTAACTTTCTCAACATTCACTCTGACTCCCTCTTTAGTCAGTCAAAAAAAAAAAAAAGGTCAAGTTCACTTCTCCCAAGGCCAAGCTATAAAAGGCCACAAAAAAAAGACACGGGAAAGCGCTTCTCAGGCACACAGAGAGAGAGAGAAAGAGAAATTCGTTTCCCACCCTCTTACAATGCATCGAAGGCCTGATGACGCTTACAGAAAAATGCTAACACCAAACCTCGGGGCTCGCTCTGTCTCCAACGGCAAAAACTGCTGGATCAGCACTTCCCTTTGTCCAAACGGAAAGTGCCACTCAAGCAAAGGCAAGCGCTCTGCCACATACTCACACACACACATACCCACACGCACATACGTGTGTGACTACAAAAACCAAGAAGTGCATTCACACTTGTGCAAAAACTGTTTTGCACCCCGCAACTCATAAATATCACGTAGGATATTACTCAAACATTAAAGTTCCCAGAAATAACCCAACAACCAAATATCACCCTTACATAATACACGCCGATGCGTACCGCAGATTGCTATAAAAAAAAAAAAAAATACAACACACCATAATACGCTCAGCGCTTCACTACACTGTAAAAAGTCAAAGGTACAGAAAGGGTATAACGATGGAGCTGAGGTATATATACAAGGTAAAACACCCCAAGGCTCAAAAATACCCCTCTGCATCAGGAGGCAGGGTATTTTTTGTGAATAATATACCCTCTATTACACTTTGTCTCAAAATGGGCTTGGTAAGTTTATGTGATCATGTCATGAAATGAACTTTTACTCTGTATTAAATCACCACATTGTTACACTGATAGTGTAATGCACCAAAAAAGTTACTAAAAACATATTGATTTTGAGTTATGGATAGTTTTGAAGCAAAAATTCTACTACAAATGCAGTACTTGGCAATCGATATTGTTGCTATTTGACGAGTCCCTTTGATTACACAACCGCAGTTATAATATATACATCCATATATATACATATACATATATATATATATATATATATATATATATATATATATATATATATATATATGTGTGTGTGTGTGTGTGTGTGTGTGTGTGTGTGTTACACAGACATACGCATATGGAAGTGTAATATGTTCGTTGTCCCGTAATTGCGCATGTTATGCGCTAGTGCCGCGACTCGGGAGCCCAGGAAATTTCAATGGTGTGCTATGCAGTGTAGATAAGGTGTTGTGTGATGTGAAAGCGATACGACGCTGTTTTAATTGTGGCCTCTAAGCAGTAATTAATCGTTATCAGGAATATAATATCTACATCGTGAGAAATTACTCTCACAAAGATTTTTTCAATATTTTGTGTATTCACTTGTTTCCATATTATCCATCTCTTTCTATAGAGTTATTAGTAGCTAATGTCAGTGAAATCTTCCCACCTGCCCAGTTAAGGCGCTGTCACACTATATAGCAACCCATGCCCTGAAAGAGGACATCATGCTAACCTAGCATGAAACATTTAATATATCTAAATAATTTCTGTAAAGATATTTAGTTCATTAGTTAATAATTTTTATATCAAGCTAAATATATGTTTTTCCCCTTTCAGATCAAGTGCAGGCAAAATTTAGTAATTTGAAGGGATACTTCATCCATGAATATAAAAAAATTCAGGCTGCTCCAAGTGGTTCATGTGGTAAACCAAGCTCCAAGTGGGAATTGTTTGATTTGATGTCTTTTTTACATGATACAGTGGCTTCACAACCTACATATTCCAGTGACATTAATGAACAAGTAAGAGTATATACATATGTGTATTACATTATTTACATAGCAGTTTAATAATAGGTATAATTACTTGGCATTTAAGAATCAAATTTGCACAATAAACCTGCTGTAGGCCCAGGTAAGCAAAAAGTGTAAGGTTAGGTCAGTAAGGTCAATAGAAAAATCTAATATTTTTAGTTAAGTAAAGGGAATTATGCTTGCCCTTCCATAATCTTAAATTATCAGAATTACTAATGCATCATTACCTAAAACTGATGCATTATACAGCAGTTTATGTTATCAACATATTCATAATAGAGTAATATATATATTTTTTTTTATTTACAGGTAAATCCTATAGATAATCCTCTAGTTATTGAGGTTACTCAAAACACTTTTGATGAATTTCAAACCGGAGAGTCAAGTACGGGTTCTTCAACTCAACCTGTGTCCCCCAGCTTTGACCTTTCTAATGGAAGTTCTGATCGGTCTGTTGCACCAGCAACTTCCGCAACTTCATCTCTACAGAACCAAAAAGCAAGTAACAGTAGTAAGAACAGGAAGCTACAAAATTCATTTGAGGAAGAATGCTTGCAAACCCTCAAAGAATTGGGCAACACCAGTACGCCTAACGACCTAGGTTTCAGTGTGGGAAAACAGTTGAGGTTTGGATAAGGTCCCTACTAGTAAATGGACAAAAGGTTGCAGCAGCTAGGATTTCCCAAGTCGTCCTGGAAACTGAGCGGGAATATGGCTTACCTGATGATAAAGTAGGTTAACAGTAGTTATCAATTTGGTGCTAAATTCTGTCAGTATTTAATCTTGGTGGTAATTTGAATTTCAAATACATGATCGGTAAGACCTCAGGCTTTCTAGTCTAATCAAGTTCCTGTAGCTGTAAACATTTTGTATACAATAAAGTTCAGTCTAATCAAGATTGATGTCATGCAGCTTTAAACATTTTCTATGTAATAAAGTTGATTAAAGCAATTTCAGGGTTTGTTTCTCCAGGTATCGCAGGGTACATATTTAAATTCCACATCGCTCTTCATAACTTTCTTATAAGTACTGAGGAGTAAATAATAGCAATTGAACAAATAATGAATTTTATTTTAAGATTACTGTATATACAAATGCAAATATTCGAAGGCATATGGGAGAAAATGTCCACTAGTGCATATAGGCTCGTTCATCTTGGAGTGGTACTGCCCCTTCATTATTAAAGTAATAATCCATTAATGTGTTCCTTACATTTTGGGCATCACTGGTACTACGTCCGCCATGTCCAGGACTACTATCCAAACCACTGTTTGATAAACCTCTCTCTTATTTCAGGGGGTGCATACAAATTCTTAGATTGTGCACGGATAGAATTATGTAAAACCACTATAGCAAACAAAATGTCCTTTACATTGTTTGGACAAGTTTGGATAGGTTTTGATAACACCTTAAATACTACTGAATGATACCAAAGGCATTTTCTGATATGCGCCTTGCTCTTGACAACCTATAATTGAATATAGTTTTTACTTTGTTTAATTCCCTTCCTGGGAAAGGTTTCATCAAATAGGGCTTAATTGGGAATGCCTCATCACCAACAATGACATATGGGCTTTGCTTATCAGTGAAAGGTAAGCAACATGATGATGGGATATTTAAAACTTCACTATCTATTGCTTCCTTTAGGCTACACCTATCCCAAACCCCACTGTCGCTGGCTCTTCCATTAGCACCTATATTTACATACAGGAACTTATAAGATGCATCAACTAATGCCATCATGATCATACTAAAATGACCTTTATAATCATGGAAACCTGCACCAGAATGTGGGGCTTTGCATTTTAGCACCCTTTCCCATCTAGTGCCCCTATGCAATTTGGAAAATTCCATTGCTGGAAATAATGCAGAGCAATTTCATTCCATTCCTCAGGAGTTGATGGAAGTTTTAAATATTCTGTTTTCATTATGTTGTATATGGCTCTGCATGTCTCTGGTATGAGGGATGAAACCAGATTATGGCTAATCCGAAATTGATACCCAAGGGGGAACTTGTGATTCTCCTGAAATGAGAGAAAAATTCCCTAAGTAATAGTATAAATATATATATTCCTAATGTACATACTGTAAACCTTGCATTTTTGCCTTGACATATTGTACTACAGCTTATCTGGAATTATCAGTTAATTAATAACCATACTGTCATCAACTATAAAGTTTAAAATATAATAGTGCAACCACAAAATTTACTTTTTTTTATTATAAATTGTGTAAACACGCAATTATTTTTTTATTATGTTACCCAATTAATAGACAGTATAGCTAGGTTAGGTTAGGTGGTTGTTTTGAGATTGGTAATACTTTACTAACCTAGCCTAGGCTACTTTGATGCCTGCCATTAGGTTGCAGTCTAGTCTGGGTAGCCTTATGTACAATTTTATCGAATACCTTAATCTTAATCTTGGCCTTGGCTAACTTATGCCAAGACCAAATTTGTCCTTTCCTCCCCTGAAAATCCAAAAAATGTACACCAGCCTAGACTAGGCTTACTTTTTTCCTACAAGAATCTATCAAACATGAATAGCAACCCAAAAACGAACAGTGTACAGATACAAAATGATCAGCATCTTTCATGCATAACCTAATTAATACACCAAGCCTAGGATATATTAGCCTAGTCTAGGCATAAACAATTCCAAGTAACATAGCCTACCTGTTGCTAAATAACGAAGAGTGAGGGTCAATCGCTGTGCAGCAGACACAGCTTTCCTCATTTTAGTATCAGCTTTTTCAATGTGAGGTGTCACCAGGTTTAACAGATGAGCGAACTGTTCTTTCGTCAATCTAATCCAGTTCTTCATGGCGGACGGCGTCGACCCTGACGAAGAGGTGGGTGGCGGATGACAGTTCTGGCGGTGTGAAGGTGGCCGACCTCTCGGTGTACGTGCGCTTGCAAGGGGCGAACTTGCCGGCCACGTCGCGGAGTCTCTGCAGTGATGGGATGTGGCGATCTGTCACAAGTTTGCCCGGGACCAAGAGGGGCTCATACAAGGTTTTTTCGGCTGCGGATGGGGTGCTGTCGGCTCTGGGGTGGTTCTCAAACCAAGGAGGACCCACGGCAGCTGATGTTTCCAGTCCTCGGCGGTGCAGGGCCATGAGGGACGCCTTCAGGGATCTGTGGAACCGCTCGACCAGGCCGTTGGCAGCCGGGTTGTATGCCGTGGTGGTGTGGTGCGTGGTCCCCAGCAGCTGAGCCAGGGCGGACCCAATTCGGACAGGTTGTGATGTGGTTCGGGGACGCTGAAGTGGCTAACCCAACTGGAAAGCAGGGCCTGGGCACACGCGCTGGCAGTGGCTTCTTGCATAGGTGTGGCTTTGGGCCACCTTGTCAGCGGTCTACCACCGTCTGGAGGTATCTGGACCCGCCTGACGGGGAAGGGGCCCGATGACGTCGACATGAATGTGGCCGGCGGCGCTCTGGCTGCGGGAACTCTGATACCCGTACTGCGTGTGCCTACCCACCTTGCTGGTTTGGCACTGCAGGCACTGTTTCGCCCAGGACGTGGCGTCCTTCTGCACCCGTGCCAAACACTTTTGAGAGCAGCTTGGCCATGGTTCTGCCAGAGGGATGTGAGAGGCCGTGAATTATGTCGAATACCTGGCGGCGGCGTGAGGCTGGAACCAAGGGGCGGGGCTGACCCGTACTGATGTCGCAGAGGACACTTGGGCCTCCGGGGGCGAGGGTCACGTCCCGCCACTTAAGGGACGTGATGGCGGTGCGGTAGGCCAGGGTTTCTGGGTCAGCGGCCTGTTCTCTGGCGAGGTCTTGGTAGTTTACTCCGAGCTGCACTGTGTTCAACTCGACTCTGGAGAGGGCGTCTGCTACAGGATTTTTCCTGCTGGGGAGGTACATGATGGAGCAGGTGAATTCGGCTATGGCTGAGAGGTGGCGGTGCTGCCTGGAAGACCATGCGTCCCCTTGCTTGGTGAAGGCGTGAACCAATGGCTGGTGTGAAGGGCGTCCCCTTCAGGAGGAACTTGAAGTGCCGGACTGCGCGGTACATCGCGCAGAGTTCCCTGTCGAAGAGTGCTGTAGCGGGTCTCTGCAGGATTGAATTTCTTGCTGAAGAAGGCGACGGGCTGGGCGGCGCCGTTGATGACCTGCTGTAGGACAGCACCACATGCGATGTTACTGGCATCCGTTGTTAGCTGGAGAGGTGCCTTGGGATCCAGTATATACATATATATATACTGTATATATATATATATATATATATATATATATATATATATATATATATATATATATATATATATATATATATATATATATATATATATATATATATATATATATATTTATATATATAGATATATATATATATATATATATATATATATATATATATATATATATATATATATATATATATATATATATATATATATATATATATATATATATATATATATATATATATATATATATATATATATATATATATATATATATATATATATATATATATATATATATATATATATATATATATATATATATATATATATATATATATATATATATATATATATATATATATATATATATATATATATATATATATATATATATAGATATAGATATATATATATATATATATATATATATATATATATATATATATATATATATATATATATATATATATATATATATATATATATATATATATATATATATATATATATATATATATATTTATATATATATATATATATATATATATATATATATATATATATATATATATATATATATATATATATATATATATATATATATATATATATATATATATATATATATATATATATATATATATATATATATATATATATATATATATATATATATTACATAGACATCTACGCATATAGCAATATATATATACTTTTGATTTTCAAGTGCAATAAAAATAATAAATTGATAAACCAAACTTTTAAAATCATTGACCTTATGATTTTATGTATGCTATAACTACACATAATGGTGTAATGGATTAATATATTAATCATATAATTAATATACACGGGTATATACATCGTATAGAATACCCTGCAAAAGGGTATTCTTTACCTGCAATACACCCCTAAGTAAGGGTATCTCAAGTATATGTTATACCCTTGATAAGGGTATATTGTAAAGGGTATATAATAGTTCTTATATACCCCGATAGGGTATGCTATTTTAACCACTAGAAATACCCTTTTTCTACCCCTTTTATACCCTTAATTTTTTAGAGTGTAGGCGTGGCAAAGCAAGTACGACGCTCCGCCCAAACTCGTGACGCAATTACTATGTCACCGTAGTGATGACGTAACACACTCGTTGCAACCGAAACATTAGTCAAAACTCAACGACAAAAACACACAGTTGTCCCTATCACCAGTTACAACACAACGAAAAGGACAATTTCACATCAACCCAACTAAAAAAAGAAAAAGATAACATCACAACACTTACGTTAGCAGCGCGCGAATTTCCATCAAGCGAAAGAGAGAAACAAAAAACACTCACGCGTCTTCACGTGTTTTAACACACGCATAGCGGTCTTAATATCGCAATTATTGCACAACATCACTGTTTTTTTACCCAAAACACTCTCCACAAAACACTAGCTAGCTAGAGAGAAGCTCGCAGCTCGCCCCCAGCAACTGCTGACTCCCACAAAATCCTATCCTGAGATGCCAACCCTAATTTATTTCTCTTCGGAAACGTATACATGCCTAATTATTTAACACCTTCTAACTGCCCTAACTACCTTATACGCTACCTTTTACGCTACCTTTTACGCTGCCACCAAAAACTGTAACGGCCATTTCTGAGCCTATACTTGATTTAAGTCTCTGTTTTATGAACAGAGGTTTGATCTCGCTTATCCCGAGACATTGTGCGATAGCAGTAACGTGAGCCGGCATCGTAAGTTATATCTTTCCCTAACTAAAATCTAAGGACTACTGGAATGAGATACTAAGTACAAAACTAAAACCCTTTATTGACAAAAATCAACGAAAAATAACTTCTTAAAAATTACGAAAAATGAAATCCAATGTTTCACATAACTATCAGAAAATCTTCTAAGGAAATAATGCTCCAAAATCATAAACCCCCAATTACAGAAAATAACTCATCTGTCAAAACATGAACACGTCAATCAATTAAAACAGGTCATCTCAAATGTCATACCACTCTCATCCTCGTAGGAGGGAGAGAGGAAAAAAGAATAGGAATGGAGTGGAACAGAAATACCTGTGAAAAAAAGAAACGTCACATTAAAAATCATAAAATGTAAAAAATTGCAGAAATACATCTTCCACTGTCACAGGAGATACCGTGTGTTCACAGTTCTGAAAACAAAGTCCAAAAACGTATATGAATTCTTACTCACTCCACAAGTCCTCTGGGACAGTCTCCATGTGAAAAATCACTCACATCTTCAGACACACAAGAATCGGATCTCACAAGTCCAATTCGAACAACAGTTCCTCCCATTATATTCATTATGTAACGCACGAACGAACGTACTTTTGTATGACATCATTCGAGGTCAAAGTTCGGCAAGACACGCCTCTGTATTTCAAGGCGTCACGAAGTACACGTACACACCATACGTTATTAAGAAGTATCCTTCAAAACCGGATTTTGTAACTGGTTCAGCTTCTAGAACGTTCTTTGCTGAAAACGCATTTGCCAGCCCGTGTCTTGTCACCAAGGTGGTTTCTTCGACCCTTGTGGTATGCGAATGTTTCAGCATTTTCTATTTGCTGCGTGCAGTGAAAATGGACCCTGCGAATAGCTGACCCAACTTTTCAAAGGTCACCTTCATGAGCCTTTTTACACACACATATATATATATATATATATATATATATATATATATATATATATATATATATATATATATATATATATATATATATATATATATATATATATATATATATGTAGATTTATATTTATATAATGTTCTTATGATATATATATATATATATATATATATATATATATATATATATATATATATATATATATATATATATATACATATACAGTACTGTATGTGTGGGTGTGTGTGTTGTATTGTTGAAAGGAACAATAGATTAGGATCACAAATGCGTGTGAGCATTCCACACTAATCCTTAATGTTCTTCAGGATTCATCAACATCAGAGCTTAGGAATTCACCAATCGATATTACATTATTACAACATATGCCGGGAAATATGGGCATTTTTGTATTATTATTATTTTAGCTAGTGCGTACACTTTCAGGACAAACTTGGGACAGATTACATCATATTGGGCTTCAGTTCATTAGTTGGATACTGTAGGATGATCCACGTAAGATGTGTCAACTGTGCCTCCTTTGGTGCAATATTTTCTGAATTAGAATACATATACGCCAAAACCAAGGAAATCCAGGAGGTAAATGTTTGAAGAACAAAGTAGTGAATAATTGCCAAAAGAACAACAAGAGCTTGTTTTCTCTTAAAGGTCTGAGGTATTTGTTCTACCTTATCATTTAATGAAATGTTTACATTCCTTGGCTTTTATTTTCGATTTTAATTAGACGGCTCTTTCTTTAGTTGTGAGACCGAAAACGCTTAATGAATCTTCTTTGGTCCTCAATAAACTGGACCTTTATAGCTGCCTGGTTTTTATATCAATATTTGTTTTCTTTTGAAAAAGATATTTAGTTGTGCACTAGATTATTTCTAGTATATAATGACTATGAATAAAAATAAACAAACTGTACATATATATATATATATATATATATATATATATATATATATATATATATATATATATATATATATATATATATATATAGATAGATAGATAGATAGATAGATAGATAGATAGATAGATAGCTGGTATAGTGGTTAGTGTCGTGACATGCCACTCAGATGTTGCGGGTTCGCGCCCCCTCCCCCCCAAGGGCGATGAAAAATCACTGCCTTTGTATCATGATCAGTTACTGCTGCAGTGTGGGGCCTGCGGCGCGAGGTTGAAAGCAATATACTTTGGGAGCTTGAATTTCAAGTCAATGGCCCATGTGTGCTTGTTCCCTGTTGAATAGGTTTCATCTACTGAAATAATAATAATGAATAATGTGTTTGTTTGTGTGTGTATTGGAGGGATAGATAGATAGAGATATAATAAGTGAAGGCTCGTCATTTACAAATGTTGCACTATACTATTTATAAGCATGAACAAATTCATATATATTTTCCCTTGTAACGAAGATGATTAAAGCCTTACGTGAAATCACGCCCATCTCTTGAAAACTGTTTGAAAGTGACTCATAGCGTGACTCTCCAGTAACATTTTAGACCTTGCTGAAATTTAAAAAAAACATTAGTTTAAATAACCTTATGGATTCCAAATTATTTAAAATGGCGTGACATAGAGCCTCTTGTTCTCTCAATGTCGGTCACTTCTCGGTGTGCAAGAGACCCATTGTCTCTTGCACCTGACCTGTCGGGGTCAAAGTCTTGCCCCATATCGGTCAGGTCATCATGCACTCTACAGGAGACACTTCCGGAGGTTGTCTTCCGTAAGGTTACTTTGTGGTCATCTTCCTTTCAAAGAGTGCTACTTGTAACCTCTCTCTTTCTTTTGCTTTTCCTTTTGTATTTTAAACCGGGCTTTTTACGCCCATCTCTTAGTTTATGGGCCACGGATGTTTCTTTGGTCACCTAGAGTCATTTCATCTCTGAATCCCTTTGCCCTTTCATTTTTACTTTTCACTTCTTCATCTCTCCCCTTTTCCCCAGTCTCTCTTCCGTCATTCCAGAGTCATTTCTCTTCTGTCCCTCGCATCGTTTTTCATCTAGACGCCATTTTGAACTCATTATTTCTTCTTTAATGGGTATGCTTCAACATGTTATGGATGACACTAATTTTATTCCTAAAAGCCTATTATCTTCCATTCTTACAGGAAGCAGAGTATTTTTATCTGCAGCTAATTAGTTATGTGTTTTAAAGTATGGCGTGAATGTACTTTCCTTTATTTTGCTGTACGCATACGCCAAATATTTCGGGTTGACATTACTGCACTGTTGATTAGAACTGCATGCAAATTTACTTCAACTACTGTATATTGTGGCTTTGCGTGGTAGATGGAGACGAAAAGTAAACAGTGCCAGCTGGTGTCACTAGGTAAAAATTAATATTTTGTTAAAGTTAGTTATCAGAAATTTGATCATCGGTACTGGTACTTAAGTTTTGGAATGTCCTTTTCTGAAGCTGTACTCGTAGCTTCAGTGAAAACTTTTGTTTATACGGTCTGGTTTGTTTTGAATTTTTTCCTCTTACCGTGTTATGTCCGAACAACGTCACATGCTTATTTATCATCTAAATGCCTGTGCTGAAGGCAAACATGTCTTCCATTCTTTGCAGTTCGGCTTTCTCAAAGAACTGGATGCTTGAAATGCTCTTCTTTCAGTTTCAAGATTCTGGTTATGTGTAAGTTTGTTGACTCTAGTTGTAATCGTTGACTTTCATTGCTTGCAATCGTGAGACCCTTGCTTCCAAACATAAACATATGGGAAGCAACCATTACTTGGTGTTAGTTCTGAATTTCATAGCTATAGATTGCAAAGATTGATTGCTGATGGGCACTATAGTGAGTGCAGAATGTATTCTCGCAGTTTAGTCTTCCTGAATTTTCTTCTCTGTTGGGGTCCTTGGGCGTGTAGCATTCTGCTTTAACATCGAGGTTTTAAGTCTGGCTTTTAATAATGATTAATTTTTTCTAATCTGACATAGTCTAACACTTTCTCAGACTGCTCACTAACCGAATCTGGCCTTTGATATCATTATTAGAACTTTCCATTTCACTCTTCAACTTCATGAATTTCCTCGTTAAGGGATAGATACCCTTGCAGTGTATTAATTTCCGTTTTTGCTGGAATTCTTCTCCCATAATTGTGCACTATGTTTATAGTAAAATTTAATAAGTGACTCATAAACATTTCCTTGTTTTCACTTGGTTGTGTTCGTACCTCCCTCACCCTTCTTAATTAACGAACTCCTGCAAACAGAAACGTTTGTTTCTTGATAAAGTCTGGTGGGGGACCGTAGATTATTACACTTTCCGGATTGAGCAGACAAAAGGCTGAAGTTCATTACTTTTTCATAGGTCAGGAACACATTCTAGAAATAAAATTATCGATTATCTGGTAATTTTTATGTGATTGCCAATATAATTTCAGTAAGTATTATCAATTGCGAAAAAAACTCGAAAACTAATCCATTCAACTTTATATCACGTTAAACTTCTCTTTCCCTTTTGTCTCAGACCAAGAATGTTTTTCAGTAAAATCGGGCGAATTGTTCTCGGGTTCTTCACTTCCCTCTTTTTTTCCTTGTTTTCTCTATTTTTAGCAACAAAAGATAAAAAAGGCACGAAACATAAAACCGTTAAAAAATCCCCGTTCACATAGTTTTTTTTCTTGTTTCCGTTTTGACAGTCCATTCGTTTTTTTTTTTTTTCAGTTGTTTTTGTTGGGTTTTATTCCCCGATACCTTTCTCATTTGCGTTCATTCTTTCAAATAGGCTATTGTAGTTCTTTTCCTTCTAGTTTTTTTGCTGTCGATGTTTGGCTTCTACTTTTATTCTGGGAAAATTCTTTGAAATAACTGTTGATCATTTTTCTTTGCCAGTGATAAACTGGATAATTTCTTTCCTCTTTCTAACATGGCAGTTAATGCTTTTGCTTCTCTCCCAGACCGAAAATCGCTTGACTGGTGATTTGTAGAATTTTGTACCAGGTGTACATTTCTAGATACTTACGTTTGGATTTCCATAAATTTAATTCATACGTAGAACAGAGCAGCTGTTTTAAGTGCCTGCAAACGTTTGCTAGTAAGAAACATCAATGTTGCGGTATTTTGTGTGTGTTGAATAAGGGTCAATATATTACAGCAAGGTTACAGCTGCTAACAGCAACGCCTTGCAGAACCTTGACCGTTTGCTCACTTAATCGGCCAAAATGGTGCGTTTTATTGTATCCGTTAACTATTTTATAATTCATGACAGGGCTTCCTGGTTGATAGCCTGTTAAATGATGGAGTTTGATTTTACATTTTATCTTTGCACCATCTCATGAAAATCAATTTATAGAGGAGCTTTTGTAAAGAAAGGAAAGTGCCACGGAGCAAACGTAATTTACCCAAAGTAATGTATATACGTTGGGTAGAATAGAAAGTGAAGTCGGTGATGGAAACATTTGTAAACGACTGTAATCGAATTCTCTCTCTCTCTCTCTCTCTCTCTCTCTCTCTCTCTCTCTCTCTCTCTCTACCCGACCACCCTATGAGTGGTGTTCTCATATTAGTTGTTGTTATGATATCGCTGAAGAAGGTGTCAAGAAGGTAGCCAGGCGGAAAGGCTTTTAGACAGCCGGTGCCAAGAGAGTGGCGATTGAGAGCATTGCCTAATTTTTATGGGTGTGAATCTCGTGACTGCCAATGCAAACTTATATTTGCCGATTCAGTCTTGTATCTTTACGTACTCAGGTTTCAAATCGTGCTAAATTATGAATTGCGTTGTATCATTTTTGCTTAGGAAATATCAATTTCGACATCTTAGGGGTTTATAATCCACGTGGACTATATAATTTATTTTTTGATTTTTTGTTCATTGCGTCATACGTAACGAAATTATTTTCTGAGGAAAAACAAAAGAATACATTTTATATCGAACGAGAATGTTCAGATTTGCCCCAGTCCTTTCGAACTTAGTAGACATGCCGTGTTCTCTCTCTAATGCGATTGTTACGTGATTGAAGACATTGCAATGGAATCCTTAAGAAGGATAAAAAATTCGATAACGTTTTCGGGTAATTGCAATTAATCTCTTATAAATTTCTCGTGATATGTATGAGTCGTGGAAAGATTCATATAAATCATTTCACCTTGAACATATACTCGAATACAAAGATTTCATCGCCTTTTTCAGTTTACAAAGACACCTGGATGCACTCCTATACGAGCAAGATAATGGGAAATGCGATTTTTTTATTTTGCCATGACTCTTTTTTGGAAATGTGAATGTCCACCGTAGTTCATTCTGGAGCAGTTATTTCTATTTTTTCATTATCCATTGATCACTGGAGCATAGTGAATAGAAGGCGAGGAAAAACACCGCGTAGGAGAATCTAAATACTGAGGAAATTTTTACAGATGAAAGTTTTGTCATTCGCAAGTTCAAATACTTTAAGAGTTTTTTTTATTTGTTTATTGTGTACTGCCTCGTATTAGATATTTAAAGCAGCTTCAAAGAATTTTAGCTTTATAAAGGTATCGAGCGAAACTCCAGTTATACATCAACGATTCATTTACCTGGAAAGAGAGAGAGAGAGAGAGAGAGAGAGAGAGAGAGAGAGAGAGAGAGATTTTTTAAAGGTTCATGCATAGAGAGAGGCTGTGGTATTGTATTGCTGAAACGAGTCTTTTTTGTAGCTTAGATGTGCAACCTGACTCCTTGGGAATGTTCTCTCATTCTTGAGTTGTTGTGCACTAAATTACTTTAAACTGTACCATTTTGTTTGTTTTAACAAGACGTTTCAATAATTATTCAAATTTCTTAAAAGATAAATTCCACGGATAAAATCTCAAGGAGTCAGGGTTCGTCTGAACCGGTAATTGAGTAGCTTGTGCATGTTATGGCTGGTGTTTCCTGCACTGAGTGTTGGGATACCTATGTTGTTTTTTGCAGGTAAACTCATATTCCATGTACACCTACTAATCATATCACCTTATTGTACAATGCATTTAAGAAGCCAGGCGGGCGCAATGCTTTTAAAAATGAAGCAATTACAGACAATTTAAACAAGTTGCCTTATATCTAATCTTGCATATTTAGGGTGACCCCGGAAGACTAGGGCTTAATATAACTAGAATATGAACTAGTCAAAAACTAGATCGGTGATTGATTTTTAGTTTACTGAATCTCGATGTAACATCAAAGTGCTTTAAAAGTGAATCATAGTGAATAAATTTGTGTCCTATAAAGCTACCGTCTGTATCTTGACTTTTGTCATTCTCCCATATTCAGATTCTCAATCCCGCACCAGAAAAATAATATTAACATGCTAGCAACCTTATTTTTAACTCAAAATATTATTAATCGTATGAACTACTTGAATCTTCGAGATAATGCCCCATCTAAATTACATATTGCTGAAAATAAAGGCAAACCCGGTTGCATAAACATAAATTCAATACAGAGATCTTTTACTGTTTTATTAGAAATATGAAAAAAACTCTACCTAAAAAAGCTACCTTCTGCGAAATAATTTTCGTTGTTTCATTCTACTTGGAGCAGCATAGGAAGTACTCATTTCCATCTTGTACTGTTTTTCATCAACTGTTCAACTCATGTTATTTAGACTTTTCATTAATTCTACACCACAGTTACCAGTTTTGTAAGATGATTTAATGTTAATTGTTGTCCTTAAATTCTACACAAGTAACTTTTGAAGTAGATGAAAGAGATGGGATAAAATTATATCAGGTGGTAGATATGCCAGATAACGAAGTAGCATTAACATTACAAGAAAAAAGTTAAAAGGTTATGTTAAACAAAGAAACAAACGTCTGGTGCGCCAAAGCAAAACGGCCAACACTTTGGCATTCATTTTGGCTTCAGTCACCACCTTCGACCCCTTCCCTCTCCTCCCTCCCCTCCCTCCCCTCCCCTCCCGTCCCCTCCCCCGCCTCACACACTCCTCCAGGTACTTGTCACGGGGTAGCATTGGCTCCTACTGTAGGTATCACTGTTTCGCAAGCTGAGAAATAGCTGCGGATCATGTTGGTATTTACCTATGCAGTTTTGTTCTCTCTCTCTGTCTCTCTCTCTCTCTCTGTCTCTCTCTGTCTCTCTCTCAACAATTTCGTGCAAGTAAATATTTTTTCCTACCATCCTTTTCGTCTACTCTCTGTAAACATGTAGTATCTGTGTCTGTGTGTATGTCTACGTTCAATTACGTATGTGAATTCTTTTACGCATGTAGGATTTCTATCTATACTTGCATATGGAACGACGTCTTAATGTAAAATGAAAATAATACATTGAGGTGAATGTTAACAACTTTAAACGAGGATCATTGTTTTATTTCGTGTGGGGTGGGTGGGGGGAATACAAAGGGAAAACCTATGAAAACTAAATGGTTTGCATTAGGAAATGGGATTTTCACTTATGCGACTTGATAGTTCTTAACACTTTTTTGCCAGTACTAAAAAATTATAGCATCTCTCTCTCTCTCTCTCTCTCGTCTTGTTACGTTTAGTAGGCGTTTATGTGGGATCTATACATCTTGTTATTCTCACAGCTATTGCAGGACATTCGTCGAATCAAGATCATTTTATTTAAATTTTGTGTAATTGTGGAGAGCTATGACAGATGCTTCACTCTTCTAAGATGCTTATATGAGATGTCTCATGGAATTACTAAATGTACTGCTTTTATTAATTCTAAATTGAATTTTCCCTCCGAATAATTGGATTCCGTCGTTCCGTGGCTGTTCATCACCGGGTTTGGTTATGGTTTTCTTTCTTTTTTTTTTTTTTTTAAGCCGACCAAAGTAAAGGTTTGTATTTGCACTTGACGGTGTTCCAAGTTCCTTCACGGTAATTAAAGATTTTATTTAATGGCCCGAGATCAAGTGAAGACATTTGTTCCTCTCTGGATGACGACAAACTTGAGGTTTAGCCTTGAACAGTTTCAATTGTATTTTGTGATATTTACTTTTAGTTTTCTGTAAGAGAAAACTATTGTGTTGGCTTTGTCTGTCCGTCTGCACTTTTTCTGTCTGCCCTCAGATCTTAAAAAATACTGAGGAAGCTAGAGGGCTGTAAATTGGTATGTTGATCATCCACCCTCCAATCATCAATCGTACCAAATTGCAGCCCTCTAGCCTCAGTAGTTTTTATTTTATTTAAGGTTAATGTTATCCATAATCGTGCTTCTGGCAACTATGTAGGATAGGCCACCACCGGCCTGTGGTTAAAGTTTCACGGGCCGCGTCTCATACAGCATTATACCGAGACCACCAAAGATAGGTCTATTTTCAGTGGCCTTGATTATATACTGTAGCGGCTGTACAGAAAACTCTATTGCGTCGAGGAAACTTCGGCGCATTTTTACTTGTTTTTCGTTCCCATTTCTCTTTTTTTTTCTCTCTCTCTCTCTCCCTCTCTCTGGCAGAATGTGTCGGTGGTTCTCATGTCACTTTCTTGAACTCAAAGCTTAGGGACCCTAATCCAGAAGAACCCTTTAGTATAGTGTATCAACTATGTCATCAAGCCAATACACCAGGCTATCGGTTTTTATCAAATGCAATGGAAGCTAATGTGAATATCAACCCACTGGACGTGAGGAAACTAGTTAAATCTGAAAGGTGGGGTACAAGGGACAGGTAAAATGATTAATGCCTACTCCCAGCAGCAATTTCTGGCATTATGTACATGTAATATCCCACCTTAAACATTCCATGATTCACTGACAGAAAATTCATCGACTTAAGATGACAACAGCGATTCAAAAATGTGGACAATCACCACTATAAACAAAAACCAACGATTTAGCGCTGTTTTTTAAATAATGCACTATTGTGTTAATGAGTTTACCTACCGTAATGAGTCACGCAAAACAAACAAAGGCTTAAATTTCATTGTTTGCATCAGGGCTTAATTCTGAATGCATTGTTTGACTGGCCATTTGTTCGTGTGGCAACAGGTGACAGTCACACTGAATGGCTGCTGTCGGTTTCATGACTGATGCCATATCAGAGATTGCGGCTGGGAGCTGGCGTTAAGCGTTATGCCATTCCCTTTGATCTCACCTTTCAGACTGAGCTAGTTTCCTTACCACCTTTCCAGAGAACTCTTGTCCCAGTCTTAGGTATTGTTCATATTTTTACAGTAACCAATCTTTTCAGGATTCTTCTGTGTGAAAAATGTAAGAAAATCTTTTCGTCGAGAATCTAATATTATTATACTGGAGGGCTGCAAATATCAGCCATCGGCTGTCAAAATTGTCTTTGGTACTTAAAATGTTTTCAATACATAGTGTTGCAAATGAACTGACTTGCATATGAATCGATGAAATATATTAGTGAAGTTAATTCTGTACATAAACCTAATAGTAATTACTAATATACAATACTCTTACAATGACTTTCCATGAATACTAAAAACAATTCAGGTTTGGATTTTCTAGTTTCCTCATGAATTTTCATTAGAATTTAAAGGTTTACTTCCAAATTTAAAATTATTTTATTAGACCCACAGAAGTGATGGATCATTTTCCTTCAAGTATGTCCATTGCACAATTAGAGACCACAAAATAGTGCTGACTCAGCAGTCCTAAATTAAATCAAGAAACAGTAAGTGGTACACACTAGTTTCCACAAGAGGCATATTTGGATCTAAGCAAACTACTACCACTGCTATTACAACTAATATTCTAACTATTTGTAATAATAATAATAATAATAATAATAATAATAATAATAATAATAATAATAATAATAATAATAATAATAATAATAAGGCCTAGAAGACCTCAACGCCTCCGGGGCCGATTTCATCATCAACCGGTGACCAAGCAAAATGCAGCTTAATAATCGACCTGTCAACTGCACGCCCACGCCACGCTACCCACGCTTGCTATATATACCCACGTAACTTGCATGTCAGCCCACTCACTCTTTGAAAATAATCTCCAGAGCGCGTTTGAAACGTCAGAGGTAATAAAACTGAAATAACAAGAAAACTTATGCCCTTTGGAAACTTGGTACACTAGCCACACGCTGATGAAAAGAAGATATTAAGAATAGAGAAGACTATATAAATTGAATGCCGGGGAAACAGCCACTAAAATAATAACAGTGAGATTATAGGGTACTTATCATCTAACATCAGCATACATCAAGTGGCATTTCCCTCATTATTCATTAGCCTAATGGATCTTAAAAATCGTACTGTAATAACAATGCGCTTTATCAATGATTAAAGATGACATCGTCTCTTTCTCTCTCTCTCTCTCTCTCTCTCTCTCTCTCTCTCTCTCTCTCTCTCTCTCTCTCTCTCTCTCTCTCTCTACAGAAAAGCTTCCGTTACATATGAATATCAAAGAGAATCCTTTCATGTTCAAAATGCACTTCATGGTCCGATTTAAAACGGCCTGACGATTTGTGAGGATAATCTTTGGAAGCAGAGGTTAAGTTGCGAATGCGATCTCTGATGTAACATACGCAGCAGATCCTATAAAACTTTTAATTGATCTGGCACAAGTTCAGCTTTGTGTACTGAGAGCTAGAATGTCAGTCCTGGGCTTCACACACACACACACACACACACACATAAGCACGCAAACAGAGAACCGACTTATTATTTTTCCGTGAACATACTGATAAATTAAAACCGGAGGAAGTATTTAAACCAGCACCTTCCACCGATGTACATTTCCAAAATTTCACTACCACACGATAACACCAATAATGGTAAAAACAAGTACAAAATGTGCCAAAGTTTCTTCGGTGTGTTATGCAGTGAATTTAAAAGTATTTCTACAGTGAATAAGTATGAAATTCACTGATTGGGATTATGAGAGAGAGAGAGAGAGAGAGACGGTGTTGATTATTTAAAATGATGAGCCATGAGACCAAGTAAATTGGAGTTTGCCAAAACAAACCAACGATATGGGAAAGTAAGGAGGTGCTAGAAGAATGATTACGAATGAAAAGGTCAGCAAAATTGACCTGAATTGTCCTTGCCAAAAGTGGGAGTTGAAATTGAACCATTAAGATTAGACTAGTCGTCCTCAAAGAGGCGGAGTTTTATTCAACATAGGTCCAGAGTTCATTCTGATCAATTTTTAGTTAGAGTTAACTTGAACCCCTTTTAAGTAAGATCTGTGTCGCTCTCTCTCTCAGACATCAAGAGAAATTTCTAAGTCCAGTGTGGCTGGCCGTGTGAAACGATTAGTGTTAAAGAATAAAATAATGTAAAAAGTGCCCGGTGAATCCATTTAAACCCCCTGAAAAGATAAACGATGTAAACAGATTTACTAAGTGTGAGAAGAATTATTTACCAAGTATCTTACGTCCTATAAGTAACAGAGTTCTCGACTTTAACAGAACATCAACACAATAAAAAGAAGCAGAGTCATTCATACTTGGGAACGCATACCACAACATAAAAAGTGCATATGCGCAACAAAATTGGTGGCAGCAGTGGGATGGATTTCGCCCAGCGCACATTTGAAAAACAATAAATGTTCACGGCCCTAGAGAAATTTACAGAGTGAGCAGTGACTGCGCTAAAACTAACTCTCAATTTAACAGCGCAAATAATTTCAAGACGGTCTTCAGCACTAGAAACACCAACACAGCATTAGAAGGTAGCAGAAGGGAACGAAGCAGAACGAAATATTCCACGAAGCAGTGAGACTTTTGTGTCGATCGGAGTGAAAAATTGACAGCGGTAAATCTCTGTCAGTTTGAAGTTTCCGAACGTTCGCATAAGATCAACAACAAATTCAGTTTAATAATTAACTATCACTATAATAAGAACCATAGTAATAATCACGGCATAGATCAGCAGTGATTTTTATAAGAAGTATAACGAAATTTACGAAAGAATCGGCAACTCGCACTCCCTCATCGAGTCCTCGCTGACAGCAGCAGTGGAGACTGACGAAAACAAACAGTGTTGGCGGACGTATGAAAGTCGCTAATATCTACGTCAGTTCAGTGAACTTTTCTATCGTGTACGGACTTAAATACACGAAATTCCCACAAGTTTTGGTCGCTAAAAGGGAGACTTAGCGGAAATTAGCGGAAGACGGCGACGAACGAGAGCGGAAGATGGCGACGGACGATAGTGAAGAATTCGGAACGGTGATACAGTTTTAGAAGTCAACGCGTTGATAACCGCCTCCCGAGAGGAAGTTGCGTCTTCAATCAACAATTTGGAAGGATTCCAAATTTTTCTTCGACAAATTCAGCGAGTAGCAGACTGGAAGTCGGCCAAGCTGTGCCGATTATCGCTGGAAGCTAACGACAAATTGCGCTCAAATGCAATCAGCGCGATCTTCAAGTGCAAGGTGACACGAAGCTATTTGAATAGTAATCATTCATTCATAGTATCGGGGAATTATCAAGAGAATTTTTTTTTTCTCTATGAATTAATTTTTTTTTTTGTGTGCGTGAAATTTTTATATAATTATTTTTCCCTGCAGTGCGCAAATAATTTTTTTTAAACAAATAATTTAAGTAATTATCTGAATAATATTTCCTTATTGTTGTACGAAGGAAATAGTTTTTTTTATTCATATTTAGTAATTTTTTCTTACGAAATAGAAATTTTTGTTCACTTGGTGATAGAGACAATTCTGTTTAAATTATTCTATCATAATAATTTTTTTTTGTTATACACTTGGCGCAGCATTTTGCAGTGGAACCCAAACAATTGTAATGTCCAAAACTAATATCAGACTTTTTCAGATTGTGAGAGAGTCCTATGAAGGAATGAGTTAGGAAAAATTTGAATTGCAATTGAAGTGGAATATAGTCACTAAGAATTTAGGCAACATGAAACTGAAGTAAGTTCCTGCTTCTCAAATTTTTTTTTTCATTCATTTTTCATTCTTGGAATCACTGAATATTTTATGAGTTAATATCAATGACTCTTTTGATGAAGTAATTTCCCGACTGCAACAGACAAGAGGAGAAGACCAGACTCAATATAACCTAAGACCTGTACCTGAACGACTTTCTAGACAAATTGATCCTAGTAATACTAGACCCAGACGTTCTCATAGTCAGGGTCCCCCACTTAGTTCACCGATAACTAATGCGCCTAACCCTTCAGTTGTAACCACTAACCCCACAAATTCGATTGTACCTAGAGGCTATACCATGGCGCAAGCGGCAATAATCACCCAAGCCACTAGATTTTGTGGAACGGTAGATCCAAGTAATGTAGATAAAAGTAGATTAGAAGAATATGGTGTAAATCGATGGTTGGCAGACACAGAAAGCAGAATTTCAGCTGCTGGTATCACAGATGAGAGAAAGAAAATAGATGAAGCACTCTTGTATGTTAGTATGGAACATGGTGATGCACATACAGTTCTTCATTCAGTACTTTTTAGGAAAATTACTCTGTTTAACGAATTCAAGAAACAGTGCTTACAGTTTTGGCAACCAGAAGCACAGAAAGATCCATGGTACAACATAGGAACTTTCCATCATCAGAAATATGAGGGTAATCACTTAGTTTTAGCCACTAGAGTAGAAGAAGCTATAGATAGAGTGACGACAGATATGAAAGCTGTAGAAATTGTTGTTGGAAGGAAGGATGAATTTGATGATGATGAAACAGATTTAGCTAGTATATCCAAGGTACTTAGATATATGTCATTAGGACCAATCTACGATGCTTTGGGTAAGGAAGAAAGAGTAGCCTTAAAGAAGTACTGTGATAGGAAGCCAAATGATGGAATAGTACAAACCTTGTTGTACATAGAAAGGAAAGTAAAACAGAATTCATCAAGTAGTAGTGCAGATTTTATGGAAACCGTAGCTAGTGGAAGCCCAAGAAATAATAGCAATCAGTCCAGTAGAAACCAATCAGGGCAAGCTAGATCTAGGCATCAGGGAAACAGAAATTCGTTTGATAGAAACGGTGGGAACAACAATAGGAGATTTAATCAATCAAACAGAAACAATCAAGGTAGGCCGCCAAATAGAGGTAACAATGGGAATACCACTGGAACTAATGGAAATAACAGTGGAAATAACAGGACTCCTGGACAGAGGGGAGCTAGTCAAGGCCAAAATTCAGGGAATAATAGGCCACAGTCAAATAGGCAGAGATTAAATTGTGGAAATTGTGGTTATTCCAACCATACAACACAGAATTGTAGAAGAAACAAATGGTGTTCGAATTGCAATAAGATAGGACATTTAATCCAGAACTGTTGGTACAACAGACAGGGAAATTCTCAGGGGTCTCAAAATAACCACAATACTCAGCCTAATAATCAGAATACCTCCCCCAGTAACCCAAATCAAGGGGATTCTCAGTGACAATCACAGAGAGTGCAGCAGAAAGGTCCATCCTTACAGAAAGAAATAGTGACATTGAATAAGGATGTGTCCCCAACAGACATTACTCGAAGTAATGAAATAGTGTTTTCTGTAAAGAATTTTAATACGTGTCAGGAAGAGTTGCCTATCATACAAGTACACTTAGAAGGTGTACTGAGTTCCATATTGTTGGATACAGGCAGTACTGTAAGTATCATAGATAAAGGCACTTTAACAGAACATATAGGTTGTGAGCTTTCCCAAATGAGAAAATCCTATAGGACCATAAAGGGGATCGCTGGAAAGCAAATAAGGGCTATAGGCAATGTCAATTTAGAGATAGAAATTCTAAATAAGAAATACAGGGAAGAGTTTGTGGTGTTGGAAGAGAAATATTTTCCAGCTCAAGCTCTATTTTCCTTCCAGGCTATGAAAAGATGTGGAATTATACTAGATTGTAGCAATGGAAGAATAGCTATCAAGGAAATTGATAGAGGAAATGTTTGCTCTCTTGAAGAAGAGGAACAGTTTCAGATAAACTTGACCACTTTACCTGAGACAGCCTCATCTGAAGAAGTAGACATCCAACAGATAGAAATGGAATTTAATGCTAACTTGGGTAGGACAGTGTGTAGAAATTCAATGATAGAAGAAATAGGAGAAAATAGTAAAACTGCTTTTCAAACCCTAGAAGCCACTCAGGAGGAATTCTCAGATAGCAGGTATGAACCTGATGACTCAAGTGCACAACAAGTAGATACCTCCGAAGAACTTAGTTCTTTTCCCAACCTGATGATCCTGACACGCTAATAGAAGGTAGTCATTTAATAATAGGAGAAGATACGGAAGAGAAGTATCTCAATGAGGTGTTGCTGTTAGGCAACCTGAAAATGACAAAGATAAGTTCTGTGATACCACAAGATGAAAGTTCAGATGATACTGATGTCTGTTACACTGCCGATGTACAGAATGCAGAAGAAATATGCTTAGTCAGTACTGCCGATGATAATCTTGTAAAATTTAGATTAAACAATAGGTTATACTGCATCCACAAGGTCTGACAAAGGTTTGTCTTAGAATTGTAACAGATAAAAACCTAGGTGATACAGATGTGTTATTAGTTAATGAAGACAGACTTTGTGAAAATGGACAATTCCTAGTAAGACTTAATGGTGGAAATTGTACGACTTATGTGTATAATTATTCTGACAAGAGACTAGAATTGCATGCCGGCATAGAATTCTGTAAGGGAATTGTGATTACTAACCCTTTACTAACCCTAAGTGAAAAAGCATTTGTCTCTGTAGCTGACACAAGAGTTAAATTAGAAGGGAAGTAAATAATACAGATTTTCCTCATTATAGGGACAGGTTAATACAGATATTAGAGAAATATAGGAATGTTGTAGCGGTAACAGGAGATAAGTTAGGACAGACAGATGTCCTGCAGCACAAAATAGTCATAGAAGATGGTGCTAGACCCTTTTATATACCTAACTACAAACTTCCAATAAGTCAAAGACCCATCGTAGACGAGATGGTTGAAGAGATGAAGGAAGATGGAGTCGTAATTCCTTCTAAGTCACCTTATAATTCACCTTTACTGCTAGTTCCAAAGAAACACGGTAATTGGAGGATGGTAATTGATTTTAGGAGATTGAATTCCCACACTGTCCCTGATCGAATGCCAATGCCAGTCATTAATGACATGTTAGCTCAATTAGGAGGTGCCAAGGTTTTTTCTAGCCTCGATCTACTAAGTGGATATTGGCAAGTTCCTCTCGATGAAGAATCCAAACATCTCACGGCATTCAGTACTCATAAAGAACATTTGCAATTCGAGGTAATGCCGTTTGGTCTTACTTCGGCTCCTTTAACGTTTGTACGTTTAATGCTGCAAATCTTAGGAGATGTTGAAGACGTATCGGTTTATCTTGACGATGTAATAATTGCTAGTAAGGATGTAGAGAGTCATTTCAAGACAATAGAATTAGTATTAGATAGGCTCAGAAACGCCAGTTTAAAGGTAAAAATTAAGAAATGTCAGTTTCTGAAGAAATCTCTAGAATATCTAGGACATGTTATCAGTGAACATGGTTTGAAAATGCAAGAAGGAAAGATTAAGGCTATTGTGGACTATCCAGCCCCAAGAAATTTGAAGGCACTAAGAAGATTCCTAGGTATGGTAGGGTATTATCGACCTTTCATAAAGGGATTTGCTACCATAGCAAAACCATTAACTGAGTTAACTAGGAAAGATGCTAACTATAAGTGGAAAGATGAACAGGAAACAGCGTTCAAAACACTAAAGGATATGTTGATAACAGATCCTGTCCTAGTTTATCCAGACTTCGGGAAGGAATTCTACTTAGCCTGTGATGCTTCAAGTACAGGACTAGGTGCCGTCTTGATGCAAAAGGATAAAACAAGGATGAGGACTGTATACTATGCCAGTAGAGTTTTGAATGCAGCTGAAAGAAATTACAGTACAACAGAAAGAGAATGTTTAGCCTTAGTCTGGGGATTACAGAAATTTAGGCACATTTTGTTAGGACATAAAATTAATGTTCTTACAGATCATAAACCCATTTGTGATCTTTTCAAGAAAAGGGCTTTTACCAATAATATGAAGTTCAATAGATGGTTCGTTAGCGTATTAGAATTTGCCCCAGAATTTAGATATATACCTGGTAGATATAACACATTAGCTGACGCCTTATCTAGATCACAAGAAGAGAACGAGAAACAAATTACCACTCATAATTTCGCCTTCAGTTGTCAAATCACAGACCTAGATTTAGACAAAGTTCGTCAGGAACAACAAAAGGATTCTAGAATAAGGGAAGTAATTGGTAATCTCTTGCAAGGTGAGGAAAATTCAGAGTTTCAGTTGATAGATGGATTATTGTACAAAACTTCAGACGAACCAAATGCTTGTTCAAGTTTGTACATTCCTAATACACTAATACAGGACGTCTTAGAACTAACCCATTCATACAAGTTATTAGGACATCCTGGAATTAAGAAAACATGTAGAACAATCACTAGAAACTATTTTTGGCCTCGATGTAGTGAAGATGCTAGTCGATTTGTTCAGAACTGTACCATATGTAATGTACATAAGGGAATGTCAACGTCAAGGCTCCTCTGGAAATGTATCCTTCAGAATTAAATCCTTTTCAAGTAGTCACAATGGATTTCTTAGGTCCATTCCCGAACACCATCAGAGGAAATAAACAGATTTTAGTTTTCATTGACTATTTGGCCAGATACGTAGAAATTGTTCCAACCAGAAACCGAGAAGCATCGACGGTGGCAGAAGACTTTAAGTCTAGAATCATAACCAGACATTCATGTCCTCAAGTTTTGCTCTCAGACAATGCTGCTGAATTTACTAGTGACATTCTAAAGAAACTGTGACTTTTATGAGATACAGAAATGTCAAATAACAGCACATAAGCCGAGCTCAAATGGAGCAGTAGAAAGAACAAATCGCAAAGAAAGGATGTTCTGAAAACACTGGTGACCCCAAACACTGAAGACTGGGACTTGACTCTCGAAGACATACAATTTACTCTAAACAACACAGTAAATGAATCAATAGGAGAAACTCCTCATTTCCTATTGTATGGCTACCAAAAGAGAATGCCAAATTCACTTTTGGATGATGCCGCACCAGCCAGACGTACGTACAACTATGAGGACTATATTGCTTGGAAGACAAGACGTACATACGAAACCGTTAAAGTCACCAGGGCTAGATTAAAGGAGTTACATAAAAAATCTAGTAAGTATTACAATAACAGATCCACCATACCCTCGTTAAACGTAGGACAACAAGTTTATGTACTCAATCATGTTCTTGAAGGACCTAATACTAAAGTAACCCCAAAATTTCGAGGTCCATATAGAGTTTTAGAAGTTTTGAAGTTGAATAAATTCAAGTTAATGCATGAGATTACCTTGAGAGAATCTATTGTACATTGGAACCACATTAAAGTAGTTCATTCAGAACCTTGGTCGTCTACCCAGTTGAAAGATTTGTCTAATAAAGATAAGATAGATAATAAAATAGAATCTTCAATGACCCCAAGGTATAATTTGAGAAGAAGGTAATGGCAAGTGCAATGGTAAACAAATGTAGGTGATAAGATTTTTACTGCTTAATAACATTATTTCAGCAAATGGATTGTTTGGTGGTTGGCAGTGAGTCAAATTGTGAACTCACTCGTGCAACTAAGGAAGGGAGCCATCATCAAGGAACATGGCAAGGTTAAGATGATACAGGACCTAGCCATTGTTAAGATCAGGACGGAGTCCATTATTGATCAGAGAGAGCAGTTAGTCCAGCTGAGCAATCAGATACAGGCAGGATTACACAGCGTCCAAGATAGAAATTTGTACGACATGCTCTCCAAGTTGCAGAGTGACACTGATAGTGTTATGCCAAGGAAAGTAGTAAAGCGATCACTCATACCCTTTATAGGCGTCGCTTTACACAATCTCTTTGGAGTGGCGACCGATGGTAATGTTGAAAGGCTAAAGGAAAGAGTGGCTCAACTTGAAAATTGGGCTTCTGAGCAGGGCACTGTCTATAATAAAGTAATAGGAAATGTCAATCAAAATCAGAAAATGATCACAGTGCTGAAAGAATTTGTGAATAGTGCACTCCATAATGTTTCATCAGAAATTACTAGAATCCATCAAACAGAAATGATGGAGCAACTGCTCATAGAAACAAGTAATTTCCTTCTGGAATACAAGGAATTACTCAGTGCAATCATGATGGCAGGTAAAAACCTGCTGTCGCCTTTTCTGATAACCCTAGTGAAATTGAAGCCATTATTCAGAAATGTGTTGTGAACAATCACTTGAAGCCACTAGTAGAAAATATAGTGGACTATTATGGCATGATCACAGTGAAAGTGGTAGCCAATCAAATCATACTAGTGATCCCTTTCAACAATCCAGACGTCAACTCATTGATGTCAGTCTATCCATTCCCAATGATAGTAGATAATAAGTCCATTGTACTAGAAGGAACAGTTCGACACTTTGCCTTGCAGCATGATTCTTTCTAGTGACTGAAATTCCTGAACATGAGTTCAGGGAATGTGTCATGCTTAATGATGGTGTATATGTTTGTAACATTGTGAATTTCTATGAACCCTTGAGTGCTCTTCATTGTCTAGATGATCTTGTAAACAACAAGAATGGTAAGAACCATTGTAAATATATACCGTTTACAGAAAATTTCAAGGCTCAAATCATTGATGATGAAATTTTTGTGTTCTCAGCAAACAGATTGAATGCTAAGATTAACTGTAAGTCAAACAAAACAGAAGTAGTTTTCATTAACGTACACTCATTTTCATCTGCTTGTGAATTGGTCATTCTACATAATTTATATTACAAACCTACAGTCTTCACGACGTACAGTTTAAATTTCACTAAAAGTGTACATCAGTTTGAAGTTATTAACGAACTGGAATTGGAGACATTCACAAAGCTAGAAGAGATTCATACTTTCTTTCATACATATAAGACCGAGATTTCTCCTATCATGTCATTCATAAATGTCATTCTTTTGGTACTGTTTGCTTTCATTTCCTTTATAATTGTCAGGGAATTAATATTGAATAAGCTTACCATAATCAAGGACATGATGGACAGAATCCTTCCTAAAGAGTGATAGTGTTTACCATTGATTTGCCACTTGAACATTTGATGATTGATTTTATTTTTTTTATTTTACAATTTATAATTTCTTTTAATAACAATCACATATGTTTTTGATGTGTGAATTTTTACCAAGTTATCATGATTGATAACCAGAGAGTAATAGGCATTTGATATATTTACTTTGCCATAATTTTCTGCATTTAGTTTGAGTATTTGATATATAAATTCATACTTGTCTTGTTTGTCTTTAGCACTATGATGCATTATAATATTTCTTGCATTTATTGCTTATTAATGGAAATTATTGACATTGAAGTAATTGACTATAGTCAAGTTTTTCTTTGAATGTATATTATAGGCATTCATATAATTTTATTTCCATGCACCTGCTTACATGGCTACTTTATTCATTTTTCGCATTACATTATTATTGCTGGGTTTACCTTAGTTGGTTGGCTTAGAGTTAATTTTTGTAATGGTTTTATATAGTGTTGAGATGGTTAATCCTCTTACATTAATTGATTCAATTTATAATTTTGTACATTGTAGTCAATGTAGGTATGTGGCCGAGTGATGTTATGCAGTGAATTTAAAAGTATTTCTACAGTGAATAAGTATGAAATTCACTGATCGGGATTATGAGAGAGAGAGAGAGAGACGGTGTTGATAATTTAAAATGATGAGCCATGAGACCAAGTAAACTGGAGTTTGCCAAAACAAACCAACGATATGGGAAAGTAAGGAGGAGCTAGAAGAATGATTACGAATGAAAAGGTCAGCAAAATTGACCTGATTTGTCCTTGCCAAAAGTGGGAGTTGAAATTGAACCATTAAGATTAGACTAGTCGTCCTCAAAGAGACGGAGTTTTATTCAACATAGGTCCAGAGTTCATTCTGATCAATTTTTAGTTAGAGTTAACTTGAACCCCTTTTAAGTAAGATCTGTGTCGCTCTCCTCTCTGACATCAAGAGAAATTTCTAAGTCCAGTGTGGCTGGCTGTGTGACGATTAGTGTTAAAGAATAAAATAATGTAAAAAGTGCCCGGTGAATCCATTTAAACCCCCCCCTGAAAAGATAAACGATGTAAACAGATTTACCAAGTGTGAGAAGAATTATTTGCCAAGTATCTTACGTCCTATAAGTAACGGAGTTCTCGACTTTAACAGAACATCAACACAATAAAAAGAAGCAGAGTCATTCATACTTGGGAACGCATACCACAACATAAAAAGTGCATATGCGCAACAGGTGCAATCGAGTTTTCTGTACAGCGTATTGCTGTATCAAACTTTCAGCCGCGGCCCATGAAACTCAGCCATGGTCCGATGGTGGCCTGTGTTTTGGTACCTATAGCGGTACCAGAAGTACGATTATGGCTAACTTTAACCTTAAATAAATTAAAAACTACTGAGACTATGGGGTTGTAATTTGGTATGTTTGATGATTGGAGGATGGATGATCAAGATACTAATTTGCAGCCCTCTAGCCTCCGGAGTTTTTAAGATCTGTGGGCGGACAGAAAAAGTGCAGACAGACAGACAAAGCCGTCACTATAGTTTTCTTTTACAGAAAACTAAAAATCGCTTTATAATGATGAAATATTTATATAAGCTTCAAGTTGTGTTTCTGGAATGTTTCGTAACATTACTGACGAAATAGGTATTATGACATTCTGAAAGTTGTTGCCCAATACATCACGCGAAATTGACATCTCATTATGAATGTTGGAAGATGTATATTATGAACTACATAACTTAAATTTACAGTTATTATTCCTGAACATTCAGTTCTCTTCTAATTTCTTTATTTTGTAATTTAACTTTCTTCCAACGACTGAACTAAATAGTAAATCTAATACATATATTATGTACCGCTCGTGTGTGCTGTACTTCCATCAGCTCCCAAATAGCTGCACTTAATCAGTTGCAAATGAGTCCAAATGTGCAACGTTTTATTATCAGCACTCCACAAGGCAGTAACTTAGATAAAATGTAAATTCAGCGACTTTTTTTATTCATAAGTGTGAATCTGTAAACCCAGCTTACAGGCTCTCCTAAACATAGTGGGAACCCGCTATGTCCGTACCTCTTCCCGTCTTCACAAAAAAAAAAAAAATCAAATAGGCATTGTGTTAAATAACGCGTAATTGGGGATGAGTAGGCATCTGAAATAGGAAATGGGCAAAACAAAAACTATTATGTTTCTATTCATTTAAGAAAATATTTGAAGGCTTGCAAGAACTAACGGATAAACTTTGTTAAAAAAATAAAAAATAAAAAGATTTTCGCTTTCACTCGGTCAGAATGATCTATATGTCACTTACACAGTTATATTATAACATGCACTATTTATACTGAATAATCTCTGTAGCTCAGTACATCAGAGGAAAACAATTTAATTTCTGACATGAGCGATACAGGAGGAATCCAATATTGTTTTATTACGAACGGATTCAAGGGAATGGCATAAGGCTAGCAATCTAATCTCTAGCCTGGCGGCACCACAACCCCATACGGTGAAAGGTATTCGGAATGGATAAATAAATAAAATAAATAAGTAAATAACTAAATAAATAAATAAATGTACATGTATATACATATATACATATATATAAATATATGTATACTAGTTATTTATATATATATATATATATATATATATATATATATATATATATATGTATATATATATATATATAATAATGTGTGTGTGTGTGTGTGTGTGTGTGTGTGTGTATCACAAAATTATTTATATCAATGTACATATATATTTATATTACTCATATCTGGCCTCAATAAGACGCGGTGGTTTAGAATTTGGAATGTAAACCATCCTGTCTTATTGAAGCCTAATATTGAGTAGTAATATATATATATATATATACGATATATATATATATATATATATATATATATATATATATATATATATATATATATATATATATATATATATATATATGATTATTATCACTTTTACGTGATTCATTTATATATATATATATATATATATATATATATATATATATATATATATATATATATGTGTGTGTGTGTGTGTGTGTGTGTGTGTGTGTGTGTGTGTTTATTGTGTGCCTGCGCATCAGTGTTTGTTTCTCTCTCTGTGTCTCTCTCTCTCTCTCTCTCTCTCTCTCTCTGCATTAGGAACAGAAATTGCACGACAAATGAAATACAGTGGAGCATCAGAGGCAACGTTCCTACAGGAGGATCACAAGTAATCAAAGACTCAAGAAACCAGAAGATAAAACCCATTTATGGAAACTGATGACCTGTCAACTCCTAATTAACAACTCCCCTTCGCAAATTCAAAAAAGCTGGAGGATTTTTATTTCCAAATCAGTTCATTTCAGGGGCACCGAACTTCTTCGCTTCCCTCTTTGACTGTTAATCCTAATTATGAAATACTAAGATAAACGTTTCTTTTTGAAGTTCAGAACCGAGTGGTTTACTTTGCTTGCTTAACTCTAACTGATGTTACAAAGAACGTGTAAAAGGATATAAGTAGAGTCGTTTTTTTTTTAACGTTATGTAAAGAACTGCTAAAAAAGGATACTCGCTTTAAAATGACAAAATAAGGAGGAACGAAAAATTACGAGCAGACATAAAGGTTCAGCATCAGAAAATACATAAGTTGTACTGATGAGTAGGGAGTAATCTATTTCTGGGATGATTAATATTTTCCGGTAGTACTAAAAGTGGTAAATTAGAAAACTGGGCGGGGGGGGGGGGGTGTGGGGACATTATGATACGAAAATAGAGAAATACGGCCGAAACCATGAAACTCCTGGGAAATACACACAAAATTACTTAGTACCATATGTTTCGGCTTGCAATCTAAAGAATAGAATCCAATATTAGTGGTTTCAAGATTCATTGAGAAATTCTAAAACATATTAATAAGGAAAATAATTCATACGAATCTAGAAACACCTACGGCGACTCTCACACGACTTGGATGCAAGGCGTAAAAAAAAAAAAAAGGTAGTTTCAGAAAATATGTAAGAACTGTTCAAAATATTTCTGAAGAGTTGGGAGAGGAGGAGGAGGAGGAGGAGGAGGAGGAGGAGGAGGAGGAGGATTGGAACGACAAAAATACATATATACATGCATACATACATACACAAATATATATGTGCGTGTGTGTATTTATTGAATTATTTATTTATAAAAGCAACAGTATGATCGAAACGCTTCAAAGCACATATAATTATTCGCTGCCCAGTAGCTATCACAGTACCTAACATCAGAATTTCTTGTTGCAAGAATAAGATTTAAAATGGCGTAGTGCTCCTCATTATCGAGAGAAAAAAAATAAATGCTCAGAATTGCAAGACAATATTAACTGACGATTTCATAACGAAGTAAATATCTCATTTTAGAAGTAACCTTAGTTTAAGCAGACCACTGAGCTGATTAACAGCTCTCCTAGGGCTGGCCCGAAGGAAAACTTAACGTGGCTAAGAACCAACTGGTTACCTAGCAACGGGACCTCAGCTTATTGCTATTGAATCCGAACCATATTATAGCGAGAAATTAATTTCTATCACCAGAAATAAATTCCTCTTATTCTTCATTGGCCGGTCGGAGATTCGAACTCGCGGCCAAAAGAGTGGTAGCTGAGAACGGAACCCGCTCTCCCAACGAAGAACTTATCTCATTTAAGAAAATCATAGTAAAAACATTTAAGGAAAATTATTACATTTTACTTTGCTTTTGAATAAACACAATGGCAACAAGCAAAAAATGCGCCGAAGTTTCTTTGGCGCAATCGAGTTTTCTGTATAGCCGCTACAGCGTATAATTAAGGCCACCGATAATAGATCTATCTTTCGGTGATCTCGGTATAATGCTGTATGAGCAGCGGCCCATGAAACTTTAACCACGGCCCGGTGGTGGCCTATCCTATATCGTTGCCAGAAGCACGATCATGGCTAACTTTAACCTTAAATAAAATAAAGACTACTGAGGGTAGAGGGCTGCAATTTGGTATGTTTGATGATTGGAGGGTGGATGATCAACATACCAATTTGCAACCATCTAGCCTCAGTAGTTTTTATGATCTGAGGGCGGACAGAAAAAAGTGCGTACAGGATAAAGTATGGACGGACAGACAAAGCCGGCACAATAGTTTTCTTTTAAAGAAAAAACTAAAAACTGGTACACAGATAAACTGTCCTCTAATATGTACAGTAGAGCGAGCAATAATTCTTGTTACATAGACAAATCAGCACGAATCCAACAGCCATTAAATAATGTTATAAATCATCAATTTCTTAATGGAGGAGAAGGAAAGAGTGCAGGAAGAGTTGAACACGTAAAACACGTCATTTTAATGTATGTGAGGTTTTAAAAGCAAAAAAAAAATATAATATATATATATATATATATATATATATATATATATATATATATATATATATATATATATATATATATATATATATATATATATATATATATATATATATATATATATATATATAATGCTGACATCCAGAAATTCGAAATTACCTGTATTGCAAATTATTTCTATAATATTCAGAGCGCAAAACCTCGAAAATGACGCCATCCATAATTATTATAAAACTAAAGCACAGATTCTTTTATATCCATCTTCAGTCTATTACCGAAATCTTTAAATGTTTTTTTTTACAAATAAAAGTATTTCATACGCCATTATGCTTGTTTTTCTCATATCAATATGGATTATATTCAGTCATTTATAAATGTGAAATGCTAACCTTCAAAATCCCTTGGCATTTTAATTGCTCGGACTTGATTCAAATTTTGTGACATTTCATTTTAAGAAACTGACAATAAATACATCCTGAAGAATGAACGACTCTCTGATCTGTCACATGGGTTGTTAAGAAACCTGAAACTACCTATAGGCTAAACGTCCTTTTCATGACTTAATTAAAAGAAAACTCTTACAATACTTTCCTTTTGATTATTTTTCTCTATATTTGTTTCTAATTATTAGGAAGGATGTTTAAGGCAGCGGATTTATTAGAAAACGTAATAGAATAGAAAAACTAGAATTAATATATAATGCTTCTTGAAGTATCCCAAACAACACATTACCAATGAAGTTCGATTTTCAAAATTATTGCAACATAAGCAACGTTAAATCCAACATTTCTGCGACAAAAGAGGAAAATCTAAAACAGGAAAAACAAAAACCATTAGCTGTAAAAAAATAGTAAGAAAGTGTAAAATAAAAACTCGATCTGATTAAAATTTACAAATCTCTTTCGCTGATGAGTTTCGGTGTTAATTGCATGCACACACATACACACACATCATGCTACATTAACTATCCGATGTAGCTTTCACATGCAAATTTATTGCGTAGAATATGACGCTTAGAATGATTTCCTCCGCTTCATCAAAGCGACACTTGCCTGTCAACACAAATAGCGGGCTATCGTGATGTACAGTAGTTAATAAAAATTGTTTTGATAATAATTATGAGAACGAAATTGTTGAGCTGTGTTGGCAGCTCAAATATGAATGTCGTTACCATTTCGCCCTGTGTCAAAGCATTAAATTTAACAGAAACCTAAAACCAGAGCCAATCTGTAAAATCTCTTTATTGTGGCCACATATCTGTAGTTCGCATTCGCTCCTGGCATTTCCAGTGGAAATCTTAATTCTAAAAAAAAAAAAAAAAAAAAATACTGTGGAGAGCCAACTGGTCATCTGGGCATACAAACGTATAAGACCTAACAATGGCTATGAAGAATATAAAAGGCGTGCAGTGATTCGAGATACGTAAAAATGAAGAAAAGAAGAAACGGAAAATCTGAAGCACGGAAACGAACGAATGGGACTGATTTGCCTCGTTTATTTTGGGGTCCATAAGAGCTAGTCGTCCGGCCTTTTACGAGTCAATAATACATAAACATTAGGCTGATTTCATGTATGAACTTTTAATGTAACCTTGTAACGAAGACGGAAATCTACATCGTAGAGGAAGGGGACAAATCTGTGTGCATCGACTTAGGTTCTAATTCACGTTCCGAACGACCAAAACTGAGACCTATCCAAGGAAAAGGACCTTCACAAGTACCAAAAAGAAAAATCTAAAAAGGGGCACTCACCAATTACACACACGATGAAACACTGAGGCTATGGGCTTACGGTCGCAGTCCTGAAAAAAAAAAAGAGATTCCCGTTATAGTACTACTTTCTTGCTTTTGATCATAAAAAAAAAAAAAGATTATCAGGCCAAAAAATTCAATAAAGACAAGTAAACCGACTTAAAGATCACATTATCAAACATCATTATCTAACAATATTGCAAAAATATCAAATATTAATACATTATACTGTATATATATACAATATATATATATATATATATATATATATATATATATATATATATATATATATATATATATATATATATATATATATATATATATATATATATATATATATATATATATATATATATATATATATATATATATATATATATATATATATATATATATATATATTTATATATATATATATGTGTGTGTGTATATTAACACACACATGCATACACACATACATTATATATATATATATATATATATATATATATATATATATATATATATATATATATATATATATATATATATATATATATATATATATATATATATATATATATATATATATATATATATATATATATATAGAAATCATCAACACACAATCACGTGTGGAACAGAAATAAATTTCTGACTCACGTCGGGATCGAACCCAGGTCTCTCAGGTGGAAAGCAAGGGCGTTAACCACTGGGCCATACAAGTCTAAAAGAAGTTGGAACCTGAGAGCAACTGCATTTTTAAGGAATTACCTGGGCAAGCTAACTGCTTGCATACCACCGAGTTTTCCCCAACTTCCCGACTCAGCAATGACCCAATAGACAACATTTCATTCGAATTATCCCTTCTGAGTGAATAAGATAGAAATCATCAACACACAATCACGTGTGGAACAGAAATAAATTTCTGACTCACGTCGGGATCGAACCCAGGTCTCTCAGGTGGAAAGCAAGGGCGTTAACCACTGGGCCATACAAGTCTAAAAGAAGTTGGAACCTGAGAGCAACTGCACCCAAGGAATTACCTGGGCAAGCTAACTGCTTGCATACCAGCGAGTTTTCCCCAACTTCCCGACTCAGCAATGACCCAATAGACAACATTTCATTCGGATTATCCCTTCTGAGTGAATAAGATAGAAATCATCAACACACAATCACGTGTGGAACAGAAATAAATTTCTGACTCACGTCGGGATCGAACCCAGGTCTCTCAGGTGGAAAGCAAGGCGTTAACCACTGGGCCATACAAGTCTAAAAGAAGTTGGAACCTGAGAGCAACTGCACCCAAACTTAGGAATTACCTGGGCAAGCTAACTGCTTGCATACCAGCGAGTTTTCCCCAACTTCCCGACTCAGCAATGACCCAATAGACAACATTTCATTGAATTATCCCTTCTGGAGTGAATAAGATAGAAATCATCAACACACAATCACGTGTGGAACAGAAATAAATTTCTGACTCACGTCGGGATCGAACCCAGGTCTCTCAGGTGGAAAGCAAGGGCGTTAACCACTGGGCCATACAAGTCTAAAAGAAGTTGGAACCTGAGAGCAACTGCACCCAAGGAATTACCTGGGCAAGCTAACTGCTTGCATACTATAAGTTTTCCCCAACTTCCCGACTCAGCAATGACCCAATAGACAACATTTCATTGAATTATCCCTTCTGAGTGAATAAGATAGAAATCATCAACACACAATCACGTGTGGAACAGAAATAAATTTCTGACTCACGTCGGGGATCGAACCCAGGTCTCTCAGGTGGAAAGCAAGGGCGTTAACCACTGGGCCATACAAGTCTAAAAGAAGTTGGAACCTGAGAGCAACTGCACCAAAAGGAATTACCTGGGCAAGCTAACTGCTTGCATACCAGCGAGTTTTCCCCAACTTCCCGACTCAGCAATGACCCAATAGACAACATTTCATTCGAATTATCCTTCTGAGTGAATAAGATAGAAATCATCAACACACAATCACGTGTGGAACAGAAATAAATTTCTGACTCACGTCGGGATCGAACCCAGGTCTCTCAGGTGGAAAGCAAGGGGCGTTAACCACTGGGCCATACAAGTCTAAAAGAAGTTGGAACCTGAGAGCAACTGCACCCAAAGGAATTACCTGGGCAAGCTAACTGCTTGCATACCAGCGAGTTTTCCCCAACTTCCCGACTCAGCAATGACTTAATAGACAACATTTCATTGAATTATCCCTTCTGAGTGAATAAGATAGAAATCATCAGCACACAATCACGTGTGGAACAGAAATAAATTTCTGACTCACGTCGGGATCGAAACCCAGGTCTCTCAGGTGGAAAGCAGGGCGTTAACCACTGGGCCATACAAGTCTAAAAGAAGTTGGAACCTGAGAGCAACTGCACCCAAGGAATTACCTGGGCAAGCTAACTGCTTGCATACCAGCGAGTTTTCCCCAACTTCCCGACTCAGCAATGACCCAATAGACAACATTTCATTCGAATTATCCCTTCTGAGTGAATAAGATATAAATCATCAACACACAATCACGTGTGGAACAGAAATAAATTTCTGACTCACGTCGGGGATCGAACCCAGGTCTCTCAGGTGGAAAGCAAGGGCGTTAACCACTGGGCCATACAAGTCTAAAGAAGTTGGAACCTGAGAGCAACTGCACCCAAGGAATTACCTGGGCAAGCTAACTGCTTGCATACCAGCGAAGTTTTCCCCAACTTCCCGACTCAGCAATGACCCAATAGACAACATTTCATTCGAATTATCCTTCTGAGTGAATAAGATAGAAATCATCAACACACAATCACGTGTGGAACAGAAATAAATTTCTGACTCGTCGGGATCGAACCAGGTCTCTCAGGTGGAAAGCAAGGGCGTTAACCACTGGGCCATACAAGTCTAAAAAGTTGGAACCTGAGAGCAACTGCCCAGGAATTACCTGGGCAACTAACTGCTTGCATACCAGCTGAGTCGGGAAGTTGGGGAAAACTCGCTGGTATGCAAGCAGTTGGCTTGCCCAGGTAATTCCCGGTGAGTTCTCGCAGGTTCCAACTTCTTTTAGACTTGTATGGCCCAGTGGTTAACGCCCTTGCTTTCCACCTGAGAGACCTGGGTTCGATCCCGACGTGAGTCAGAAATTTATTTCTGTTCCACACGTGATTGTGTGTTGATGATTTCTATCTTATTCACTCAGAAAGGATAATTGAATGAAATGTTGTCTATTGGGTCATTGCTGAGTCGGAAGTTAGAAAACTCGCTGGTATGCAAGCAGTTAGCTTGCCCAGGTAATTCCTGGGTGCAGTTGCTCTCAGGTTCCAACTTCTTTTAGACTTGTATGGCCCAGTGGTTAACGCCCTTGCTTTCCACCTGAGAGACCTGGGTTCGATCCCGACGTGAGTCAGAAATTTATTTCTGTTCCACACGTGATTGTGTGTTGATGATTTCATCTTATTCACTCAGAAGGGATAATTCGAATGAAATGTTGTCTATTGGGTCATTGCTGAGTCGGGGAAGTTGGGAAAACTCGCTGGTATGCAAGCAGTTAGCTTGCCCAGGTAATTCCTGGGTGCAGTTGCTCTCAGGTTCCAACTTTTAGACTTGTATGGCCCAGTGGTTAACGCCTTGCTTTCCACCGAGAGACCTGGGTTCGATCCCGACGTGAGTCAGAAATTTATTTCGTTCCACACGTGATTGTGTGTTGATGATTTCATCTTATTCACTCAGAAGGGATAATTCGAATGAAATGTTGTCTATTGGGTCATTGCTGAGTCGGGAAGTTGGGGAAAATCGCTGGTATGCAAGCAGTTAGCTTGCCCAGGTAATTTGGGCAGTTGTTTCAGGTTCCAACTTCTTTTAGACTTGTATGGCCCAGTGGTTAACGCCTTGCTTTCCACCTGAGAGACCTGGTTCGATCCCGACGTGAGTCAGAAATTTATTTCGTTCCACACGTGATTGTGTGTTGATGATTTCATCTTATTCACTCAGAAGGGATAATTGAATGAAATGTTGTCTATTGGGTCATTGCTGAGTCGGGAAGTTGGGGAAAACTCGCTGGTATGCAAGCAGTTAGCTTGCCCAGGTAATTCCTTGGGTGCAGTTGCTCTCAGGTTCCAACTTCTTTTAGACTTGTATGGCCCAGTGGTTAACGCCTTGCTTTCCACCTGAGAGACCTGGGTTCGATCCCGACGTGAGTCAGAAATTTATTTCTGTTCCACACGTGATTGTGTGTTGATGATTTCTATCTTATTCACTCAGAAGGGATAATT